>NW_028221565.1:0-76483 GCF_014529385.1 Adiantum capillus-veneris
GAGAGCAAAGACCCCGCGCATTCGCGAAATCACCTTCTTGCCTTCATCATCCAAGATGATGCCGCCGCTGAAGTCGACGGAGTAAGGCAAGCCCTCTCGTCGCTAACGCGTGAACCTGGGTGTTCCGGCAAGGGTCTCTAGCGGCGTGTCGACGGGGTAACGGACGTCAGGTGTCTCCACTAGAGTCTGAGCCCCGAAGGGAGGAGTGTCCACTGGAGTGACTCCTGGAGGAGTAGCTAGTGGTGTGTAGCTGCTAGGAACGGCAGTCAGCCGCGCAAACCTGGTGTCAATGGCGATGCTGTGGCTGGTGTCGGGGCAAGCAAAGAAGAGGAGGGTAAAGAGCCTGTTGAACACGAGGCAGTGTCGAAGCATCGGCGGCGGCATCCCCACAACAACCACCACCGCCACCACTAGAGCGTCGATGCCTAGAAGAGTGTGAAGATCGTCTCGTCGACACCGAAGCTTCGAAGCGTTGAATGCTCCGAAACAGAGGGAGATGCGGATGGAGTAGGAACACGCGATGGTGCGCCAGAGTGATGATGCTCCACGTACACACTGTCTCTACTGGGGTGACACCGCCTCTCCTCCCTGGGAGTGGCGACTGGGCCAGCTTCAAGGAGGATTTTGTCCCATCACCTGCATCATGGATCACTGGGGTGGAGAGGTGAGAGTATTAAACTCTTGCATTGAAGTATTTGTATATGTGAGGCCCATTCACATCTACACAACTGTTGTATGCGGCCCATCACTTGCTTCCCCTCAGGGATCATAATGGTCTCATCGGACATACGATTGATGAGGTAGGCGTATCACTTTGGCATGTCCCTCCCGTGAACTATAGCAACCCTGTCCGATGAATGCTCATCATCCAGGCCTCTAGGTGACCCCGATGCACTGTTCGAGTCACTCCTAAGCATCTCTGACGCAGTGATCGAGACACCGGCCACTCTCAAACGCTTAGGCAGTATAATCCTTCGGTGTACTCAAAATCAACCTAAATCTAATCTAATCTAACTTAAATAAACCTAAATCTAATCTAACGTAAATCTAAATCTAACCTTATCTTAAACGATAAAAAGAGGAAAATGGTATAACCTTTCCATCACCCAAGTGTGGTAGATTAGTTATGCCATTTCCCTCTTCAATAACAGGTAAATAACGTAAATAAACCTAAACCTAATCTAATATAACGTAAATCTAAACCTAACGTAAATAAACCTAAATAAACATAAATCTAATATAATATAACGTAAATCTAAATCTAACGTAAATAAACCTAAATCTAATCAAACGTAAATCTAACTAAAAATAAATCTAAATCTAATCTAATTTAACTTAAATAAACCTAAATCTAATTTAACGTAAGTCTACATCTAACCTAATCTTTAACGTCTTTTGTGATAGTTTCCTACGATGTTAAAACTCTCTTCTTCTTGTGTGTGTGTGGGTGTGTGTGTGCCAATAAAAAGAGAAAAATGGTATGTGTGTGTGTGTGTGTGGTGTGGGTGTGTGTGTGCCAATAAAAAGAGAAAAATGGTATAACCTTTCTATCACCCAAGTGTGGTAGATTGGTTATGCCATTTCCCTCTTGAATAACAGGTTTTGAGTTCAACTCCTCATCGGCTAGATCTTTAGGTCTCTTTAATTAGTTTCCTACGATGTTAAATTAAACTCTCTTCTTCTCGGATGTGTGTGTGTGGGTGTGTGTGCACGCCAATAAAAAAAGGAGAAAAATGGTATAACTTTTCTATCACCAAAGTGTGATAGATTGGTTATGCCATTTTCCTCATGAATAACAGGTCTTGAGTTTAACTCCTGTCGACTAGATCTTTAAAGTCTCTTGGGATAGTTTCCTACGATGTTAAGACTCTTCTTATTCTTCTTCTCTCTCTCTCTCTCTCTCTCTCTCTCTCTCTCTCTGTCTTTGTTTTATATCGTTCTCTCTCTCTCTCTCTCTCTCTTTTCCTCTCTCAATGTGTCTGTGCATTCTTTGTTTATGCATGTGTGTGTGCGTTTTTGGTTTATGCATGCTCTCTCTCTCTCTCTCTCTCTCCTCTCTCTCTCTCTCTCTCTCTCTCTCTCTCTCTCTCTCTCTCTCTCTCTCTCTCTCTCTCTCTCTCTTCCTCTCTCAATGTGTGTGCATTCTTCGTTTATGCATTTGTGTGTGCGTTTTTTGTTTATGCTTGTGCTCTCTCTCTCTCTCTCTCTCTCTCAAAAACACAATGTGTGTGTGTGTGTGTGTGGTGTGTGTGAGAGAGAGAGAGAGAGAGAGAGAGAGAGGGAAAGAGAAAGAGGGAAGGGAACATGAGAGTGAGGAGAGGGAAGGAGCATACCTGGCTCTCCTTCCTCTCCTCGTGTGTGTGTGTGTGTGTGTGTGTGTGTGTGGAGAAGAAAGAGATAGAGGGAGAGCGCGCGTTACCTTGCTTGCTTGAGTGCGCGTCGAAAACTCATCTCGGTTATTTTTTTTAGCCCTGACGGCGTCGCTATGAGCGTCGCAAAGTTACTTGTAATTTAGCGACGCCCATAGCGACGCCTATAGCGACACCGTGGTTTTTCACATTTGAGCGTCGCACTGTGAGTGTCGCTACTATTAAGTACCTCTTGTAGTGATTGCCAACCCGATTACAATGTAATGGGTCCTATTTATATACCTTGGGTTTACCATGGTAATTACTGACTGATTCACTGCCTGTCTCACAGGAGCCGGTTCCCACATAATGAAACTGTGTCAGTCATCTACATCTTTCCCTCTTTTCTTGAATTTTGGAAAGAGTCCAAAATTTCTGAAAAGAAAATTCCCCCATCTGATTCTGGTTTGAAGAGACAAATTTCACCGTCTCATTCTAATTCTGGAGACCGGACTTGACCAATGATAGAGAGCCAGCTGAAAAGGCCAGTGTAGAGCTCTCATCATCTGCACAGACTAATATCAACCTTCCAGCTGCGACGCTGGAAAAAATGTTGGCAATTCTGTCTCTCTTGCTGGTAAAGCATACAAGAGAACTGGGGAATCATGCAAAAATTCCAAGAAGTTGAGAACAACCTGGTTCTCTTGCTGCATCATTTTTTTGGTTACTCTCACTAGCTAAAACAGTTTTTGGAGAGCATCTATCTATTCTCCAACTGACATTCTAGTCTGAGGTCCTTCGCTGGTGGCCATCTAATCTTCAATAATGGCCCGCACCCTTTGATCTAAAACTCCTCTAGCAATTTGCATCTACACCAAAACCTCTTTCAACTGATTCCTGACATCCTTCATACATTTGTATGTTGGCTTGTTTCCCAGCAAAAGGTCTAATTCTATAGCCAAAGATCGACAATTTGCAGTAGACTGTCGTTGCCAGTGTGGATTGGTCACTCTGTCTTCAGCAGTAATTATCCATTCAGGCACCCTTTCCAATAGCTGGACTGTGCTGGGATGTGCAAGTAACTTGATCATGAAAAGCAACTGATTTCCAATGCTCAACTATTTCCCTGGCTCCGAAATGCAGTCGCTAAAAGCATTCCAGATCAGATAGGAGATCATCATCCTCCAAATATTGCTTGGTTATGAGAGCCTGCTGATGTCTCAATCTCTTGTTTAGTGTGATAAGCTGTAATGAATGCTGCTCATCAGCTGCTGGTCCCTTAGCCACAACTTTACTTTTCCCTTTATCTTCCTTACTGTGTTGTGACTGATTTGTTGGCGGATTCCCAGTGTTGTGCTGATTGCCTGACTTTTGCCCTTCATACTGGCCTGGCTGGTCTACCTGTGACTCATTTCCTCCAGTTGGCCCTGTGCCACGAGTACCAGGTCCTGGAGGTGGAGATGGAGGAGAGGCATCATCATCATCATGATTAGTATGCCCTTCGTCGTGGTCATCCTCCTCCTTATCTTCTTCTTCTTCTTCAAGGGAAGTCTGCTGCTCAATATAATCTAGGATGGCTTGATTTGCCAGAGCATTATTATATTCAGCAACTTTGTCCTGCAAGTCACTCTGCATGGTCTCCATAAGAGACTTCAAGTTATCCAGATCAAAAATAGCATTGCCTGATGGATTTAAAATCTCAGCCAAGTTATTATAAATATATCTTTCAGTGAGGGTAGTCTTCAGAGATTTATGACTAACCAGCAAGGAGTTGAAGTCAACTCTCTTCATTCTCAGCATCATTTTGGACCGATCTGCAACTCTCTGTGCTTCATCCTTTTCTTCCTTTATAATCTGCATAGCAGACTCCACCCTAGATAGCTTACTTTCCAGTAGTTTAATGGATCTCTCTGAATGAGCTTCAAGTAGCTTGTGGCGCAGATTCTGGTTTTCTCTTGCTTCCTTCAGCTTCTCAATCTGGTTTTCAGCTTCCTTCAATTCAGCTTTAACCTTATTTAGTTCATCTTCTGACCCTGCAGCGTCCAACATTTGTCCCATACAGTTGACAATAGTGTTCCATGAGGACTGAACATCCATCATTGACTGTTGTTGGGTCAAAATCAGTTGGCTCATACACAATAACAGGAGCCATATAGGTAAAGCAGCATAATCAAATTTTTGTAGAAAGAGATGCCCTTTAAGTGGATGGGTCTGCAGCTGCTGCAACCTGTCCTTCTTCATCAGTTGCAGAGCTTCTTCATTGTTTGGGATGGAGACGTCACCCAGTAGGGTTGGAGATGCTGGACCTTTGCCCTTATCCAACTGTTCTGCTGTCTTTTCAAAAGTAGTCGCTTTTGCCTGATCTTTGCCAGTACCAATAGTTTTCTTGTCAGCCTGGCTAACTAGAGTCTTTTCAGTAGTCACTATTTTGACTTGACTCTCCATCTGCGTCAGAAAAGCAGTGCTCTTCGTCAGTATCGTCCTTGGTTTCTTTGAGCTGCCAGATTCATCTTGGCTAGCCTTCCTTTTCAGTCCAATCGGACTGGTCTGACTGTCCGTTGCTTCTTCATCCGAAGACAAATCGATATTTTTTGACACTCGAAATGGCTTCTCACTCCAAGCCATTCTTACCTGGTCATGGGCATCTGGAGCAGTTGCCCAATACAAAAATTGCCAAACATACCAAGCTTTAAATACACTCTGGGATTTCAACTTGGCATTTTGTTGAAGCACATTATGTGACAAGATCTGACAAAGGTTGATAGAAACTTTTGAATCCAATGTCTTTGCTAGCAGCATAGCAAAAAGCTTCTCTGACACATATGTCGGATTATTATTGAGACTGAGAGCTTCAACTACAAACCTATAAGCAGTGGGAGCTTCCAGTCTAGCCACTGGAATTACTTGACCACTGGCTTTTCTTTTCCGCTTGGTAGCATCATCCTCCTTCAAGACTATGCTGATCTTTTGTGGAGTTGTCACAGATGGCTTGGGCTCATTTGGCATACGAAATGCAAAAGCTATGTTGTCTGGTGTGACAGACACCTTCTTGACATATACCATAGCACTACCATCTTCAGCATGAAAAGAGTCTAGAACCTGCTTGATGATGGCTGCGTCAATGTCAATTCTTGTGGCTTGCAGAACCACACGTAAATCCCATAGTTGCAGCAGAGCCATGGCTTGGTCAGTGAACACATAATGCTGAATCTTGCTGTAAAGGATGAGGGGAATGCTTGCCTTTACAGCATTGACAATAGCTTGGGTTTCATTGAGAGAGTCCTGCATCTTGTTTGAGTGTTTCCTCCTACCCATACACTGTGAAGATGACGAAACAAGTGAGCAAGAGGAAGACTTACTTGATGCTTCAAAGCCGTACCCAGGTGTTGCTGGCAAAGCTAGACGACAGTCCACTATCTCCTTAGAAGACGAAGTCTATGGCTGTAGCGAAGATACCTCAGAGCTTGGCGATGGCGAATGGACAGCAGGAGGGAATCGTCACGCAGGAGATTTGTGAGGAAAAGTGCCGACTCTCCTTATTGTTATACGCATTACCGCCATAAAAGCTCCACCACTTGCCGTTCCTACACTTTTGTGCAAAGGTGCTATCATGGTAGACATGCATTGGACAAGACTTCTACCCATCCTTGAAATGATTACTACTGGAGTGCCATTTGACCGTTGGGCGCTTAAAAATTGATAATGGTGTTCCCACTGATATTGGGTTGGGTCCCAGCCTGGCTTGATCACACTGGTACTGGTACTGGTCCTGCTACCTGTCTGGCTTGGTCCCACTGGCACTGGTTCTGAAACTGGAATTGGATGCACATGAAAAAGCCCAAAAATATCTGATTCTGGTATCTCTTGGTCTTCAGTTCCCAGCTCCTTAGTACCCTGTTCCTAGCCAGGCTCTCTAGCTTTGGAATAGTAGAGCTTGATCTTCGCTCCATTATACACCCCTGGCAGCAGTAATCCAGATAATTCTTTCAATCTTACCGTGCCATTGGAGATAACCCAGTCTACTTCAAATGGTCCTGCCGAGGCAATCTTTCGATTCAGCTTCTTGGGACCCAATCTGGACTGATAGAGGAGCACCAGATCCTCTTTCTGAAACTCTTGGACCTTAATTCTGCAATCATGCCAGTGCTTCCTTTGTTGCTGAACAATCTCTTGTTCCAACATAGCCCATTGCCTGATTTCATCTAACTGGGTGAGGTCATCCATGTGCTTTTTCAGATTATGGTTAAAGTCTAACCCATATTCCACAGCCATTCTGAGACTTGGGATAACAAACTCCATAGGAACAACAGCTTCAGTGCCATACACCATTCTGAATGGTGTCAATCCTGTAGTGACCTTGTAAGCTATCCTATACGCCCATAAAGCAGTTTGGAGCTTCAAATCCCACTGGTCTGGCTTCTTCTGCACAACCTTAGTGAGAATAGTCTTAATTGTCTTGTTACTACTTCTAGCCTGTCCATTGCATCTGGGATAATAAGGGGTAGATTTCCGATGCTTGACTGAAAGTATATCCAATAGAATCTCCATGGTGTCATTGATAAAATGTGTCCCTTGGTCCGACACAATCTCCACAGGACATCCATAGCGTCTTACAATATTCTCAAATAGAAATCTTGCAGTTGACTTGGTTGTGTTGTCAGGAAGAGCCTTAGCTTCTATCCACTTAGTGACATAGCAAGTAGCCATCACTATATACTTGTTCTTCCTGGGGGTAACCTTCTTAAAAGGTCCCATAAAATCCAAGCCCCATTTCATGAAGACACCCAATGGTTGTACTGGCGTTAAAGGAGTCATGTATGTAGTTGTAGGTCTACCCATTCTTTGGCATATGTCACAAAAACTTCTAACATCAGCTATCAATGTTTGCCACCATAAACCAGCCTGCAGAATCTTTTTATAGGTAACATCATTGAAAAAATGTCCACCAGATTCGCCATTATGTGCCTCTGAGATGACTTTCATTCTCCCTCCCATAGGCACACAATGTCAAAGAATACCATCAACACCTAATCGATAGAGTGAACCCCCGATGATGGTAAAATTCAAGCACTTGATGACCAAAGCCTTCTTCTGGTTCTACTTCCAGTCATCTGGGAAAGCACACTGAGAAAGAAAGTGATAAACATCATACCATTCAGGGTCTATTGATTCTCCTGCTTCCAGCTGAAATAATTCAGCATCCACTGGTTTGTCCCTCAAAGATGCTTCTGAATAACCCTCTCTATTCCCAGATAGAAAATCAGCACCACAATGATTCTTGCAGGGCTTATGAAAAATCCAAAATTCAAACTCCATGAGGAACATTATCCACTGTAATAGCCTGCCTTGAATAATGACTCTATTAATCAAGAACAAAAGAGCCTGATGATCCACATAGAAATGAAATAGTTTGCCTAGCAGGTAATGCCTGAACTTCGTAGCACTGAAAACCATTCCTAGGGCTTCCCGTTCAGTGGTCGTATAACCTTGTTCAGCTTGGATGAATCTGCGAATGGCAAAATAAACAGGATAATCAGTCCTTCCATATGGTTGAGCCAATATCGCCCCCATTGCTAGTCCTGAAGCGTCCACATGTACATGGAAGATAACATCCCATTTTGGTTGCCTGAGGACTGGTTTACTGATAATGGCCTTTTTCAGGTTTTGAAAGCTTTCCTCACACTCAGCAGTCCAATTGAACTTACTAGTCTTCTTTGTGAGCTAATATAATGCTACAACTTGAGAGGCAAACTTATGCACAAACCTTCTGTAGAAGTTAATATAACCCAAGAAAGAGCCTACCTCGGATACATTTGTGGGTGCTTTGGCTTGCTGAACACACTGAATTTTGTCGTTGGCCATTTTTATTCCATTGCAGGATACTACATGTCCCAGTAGCTGTCCCTTCCAGACTAAGAAAATGTATTTAAATGGATTCAAGAAAATCCGCTTCTCCTGACAGCGTTTGAAAACCATTTCCAGGAATAGTAAGTGATGTTCCTCATTTGAATATACAGTAAAATCATCCATGAAGATGGCGAGGAACCGATGAAAAAACTCATGGAGCATTTCTATCATACACCGCTGAAAAGCAGCTGGTGCATTGCATAGGCCGAAGGACATCACCAGATACATGAAAGCTCCCCACTCTGTGATGAAAGTGGTCTTCTCTCTATCCTCAGGAGCGATCTGTAACTGGTTATAGCCACTCTAACCGTCCTTAAAACTATACATTTCGTATCCTGCAATCTCATCAAGCAACATGTCAGTAAAAGGCAATGAAAATGGATCTTTGATAGTATGAGCAATGAGTTTCCTATAGTCAAGACAAACTCTTTATTTCCCATTCTTCTTGGGAACTACTACTATAAGAAACAACCAATTGCTACTCGCCACTTCTGTGATGAACCCAGCCTTGAGAAGATTTCAATCTCCTTCTTGACCTTCTTAGCATAGTTGGGGTTCATTCGGTATCTTTGCAGTCTTACTGGCCGCGCATCTGGCTTCAACGATATCCTGTGTTGGCATACTTCGGGATCCACCCCTTTTAGGTCTGTATGTTCCCAGGAAAATATGTCTTTGTAGTTCTAGAACATCCTGCGTGCCTTTTCCTTCATTGTAGGATTGAGATGCTTATTAACCTTGATCATCCTAGGACTATCCTGAGAGCCTAGGTTCAATTCTTCAACTTCTTGGTCGTCTGGAAGAAACCAATTAGGCCGACCTCCTTTTCTCTTGGTTGATTCCTTAGCATAATCCCAAGATGGCCCGTTAAGCTCTGAATCAGCATTCTGATTCACTGTGTGCTCTCCAAAATACACTGGCTCATCTGCCATGCCAGTTTCAGCTGATTCTTCCAGCCTCCCAGTTAGCTGAACTGATCTTTCTCCTGTATTGATTTCAGCGAACCGTCCTGGGAATTGCTTTTTCTGCTTCTCGGCCTGCTCTTTGTTCAGTAAAACCGCATTCAAGTCAATTTCTGTTAGAGAAAATATGTTCAGAGCTGCTAACATTCATTCAATCTTCTTTGTCTTATACTTCTGGCATAATTTCTTAGGCCTCAGCTCTTTTCTCCAGCTCCTAGTATTGTTCGTCTAGATCTGAATTCTGTCGCTGGCCCCTTGTATAGTTAGGGTTTGATTTGCATAGTCGTGAACATCATGGGTTGTTTTCAACCATGGGTGCCCTAGCAGCATTCCATATGCCCCTTGCACATCAAGAACTAGGAAGCTGGCTATAAATTTTTCCTTGCCTACTGGTATCTGCATATTTTCAATCATACCAGTAGCTTGTACTACTCTGTGATCTGCCATTCTCACTTTAAATGGTGCTGGCTTTAGATTTGTGATGCCCATCCTATGTTGGAGATGTACTCCATTATATTGACTCCTACTCCTCCATCCAAGATGACACTTGAAAGTGGTTCCCATTGCTTTCGAACCTTGTAATCCACCTGAATGAGCGGTACTTCATCATCTCGAACAGCCGTCAAATCAACTGTTCTGGCTTCGCTCCAGCTCTCCTTCGCTGTCTGATGAATTTTGCCACTTCAGGAAAAGTTCATCTGATATCTTTCAACTCCACAATGAGAATCTGAATTCTATCACAGATCTTAACATGGATTTCTTCTTTCTCCTGATCAGACTGGTTGTCGAAGCTCAAAGAACTAGTCGTATCTTCACAATGCCATTCCTCCCTTGTAGTGCTTCCAGTTCTTCTATCAACTCCCAATTCTCCAACCATCCCTTGTACCGGAACCAGCATGGTCTCAAGTATGCAAGGCTTTGCTTGATATTTCTCAGTAGATTGGGTTGGTATCTTCTGAATGACTCGAGCTTAAGAACTTTCTGGCTGTTCTGGCAGCTTCTTGGCTAAATCCTCTGTGATTTTTGCCGCTAGTTCTCTCTGCTCCTGCCATTCATCAACCACCTTCTCTTTACCCTTGGCCTTCCATACCTCTCTCTGTTGAGCCCATTTGCTACTTTTAGTAGTGACTAGTTTTTCTGGAATATCTGGAATTTCGTCAATTACTACTCCTTTGCTCCGTGTTACTGCCAGTACTGGAACTGGCTTTGGTGCCTTTGCCTTAGTAGCAGCAGGTGCAGGTGTGTTTGGACATTGAGCTGCAAAATGCCCATACTTTTCACAAGTATAGCAATTCAAACTCCGGCTCTAGAAGTTACCATGCCCCCGGCCTCGGCCTATACCCGCTTGGTATCTGCCGCGCCCTGGACCAGTACCACTGGTACCTGGTTTCTGGTCTTGAGAAGCTGTGGCAGTTTCCACTCTTACTGGTTTACTATATGCTGCTACTGACAAGTCTTTTCCCTTCTTGAAATGATGAATCCTAATACCACAATTATTCCATAAATGGCCAAAGGATTTACAATAAGTACACTATGGGCACTCGTTAGAAACATGGTCCTTGGATTTTCATTTTGAACACCAAGTCTCCATTTTCCTCACTGGTTGTCTGGTCTGGCTAATCTCAGCAATCTGCCTAGCCATCTCTCCAATCTTCCAAGACCCTTTTTTGGACTTATCCTTGGACCTCTGATTGGAGCTACTCTAAGAACTGCTGGAAACTTCGCTGGAATCAGAGTTCTCAGTAGAAGAACTACTGCTACTGGATCTTCTCTTCTTATGGATCTTTTCATTCTTAGCCTATTTTTTCAGCTTCAGTGCTCTTTGTGTCAGCTTCAGTGCTCGTTGTACCAGATCATTGAATTCCTTCATTGGTGGTGGTACCTCTTGCTCTCTAAGCTTCTTGCTACGAAAGCCATTCAGGAACCATGCACGCAGTCGCATTCTTGATGCACGTAGTCGCTTTTCATTCTTAGCCTGTTGTTTCAGCTTCAGTGCTCGTTGTACCAGATCATTGAATTCCTTCGTTGGTGGTGGTACCTCCTGCTCTCTAAGCTTCTTGCTACGAAAGCCATTCAGGAACCATGCACACAGTCGCTTTCTTGATTGTGGTTCCTGCAACTGCCTTGTCAACTCCTTGATTTTCTCCACATAACTTTGGACTGACAGGTTTCTCTGCTTGATCTTATCCAGTTCACAAAGAATATCTTCATCACCTCTATTGTCGGAATACTCCAGTCTGAATGCTTTAAGTAGTTTATTATAGGATCTAAGCTGACAAGCGGGGTAATGGTAGTACCACTTTCTCGCTGCATCCTTCAATGTCTGCAGAACGTATTCACCCCAGTCATCCTCATCAATATTCTTTAGCTCTCTATACTGCTCAAAAGCCTGGATGTGAACATCCGGATCATCCTTCTTGCCCCCTTTGAATACGGAAAAAGAGATTTTCAATGAGGATGTGTAATCATGCCGATTACCGCTGGTCCTGCCGCTTTTCTTCTTAGAGTCGGAACGCCGCTTTGGAGTCTTCTTACAGTTGTCAGTATCTACATCCCAATCAATATCTTTTTCTGTCTCTATGTCATTGTCCTCTCTAGCCTATGTACTGGAAGTGTGGAAACTGCCTTTACTACCTTTGGTACCCTCATCCCCCTGCTTGGACCCATAACTTTTGGCCTTATGTGCTGCCCTTTCTGTCCGTCTACGTCTAGAGTGACTGGAATGTTGTGAGTCCTGCGTCTCATCAGCCTGACTGTGCTCCTCATGGGCCTCAGTTTTAGTCACCCTCTCATGATTAGGGTCAGATTATCTTCTCGAATCCTCAGGAATAGGATCAACACGGATGGTTGGTTTTCGGCCTCGACTGGTTTTGGGTGCCATTGTTGTAGCTGAGAACTTCCAACTGGGAGAAGAGTGTTCCAGTCAACGAGCTTCAACTCTAGCCACCGTGATCACCAAAATGGAATTGGAGCTGATCTCTTGAGATAGCTAATTCCAGTGTTAGATGCTTACAGCTCTGGTGATGTATCAGTTCAGACAGTAGACTGGACAAAGGAACGGAAACTGAACTGGAATACATCTACTGGAATAAGAACCAGACTAAGTACTGAGAATGATATTAAGATTCATATTCAGGTTCAGATTCAGATTTAGAGTAATTGAATACAGAGTAGGTATAACTGGAATATACTGCACTGCTGTAATTGGAATTACAGATGAAAGATTACAATGAAGATGATGTGGCTTATGGACCAAAAGATAAACAGAGTACAACCGACAAATGACCATGTAACTGCCGACAACAACTGCCAATAATTGCCAACCCGATTACAATGTAATGGGCCCTATTTATATACCTTGGGTTTACCATGGTAATTATCGTAGTAATTACTGACTAATTCACTGTCCGTCTCACAGGAGCCGGTTCCCACATAGTGAAACTCTCTCAACCATGCACAACCCACGTGCAAGTATTGACCCATTCGACCTCTTGATGCCACTAGATGCCATCTGATGCACCTGCTTATCTCATGTCGTGCGCCCGCTGATAGCTTCATCGAGAAGTTTTATGCACTACCAACTCCTCATTATTATAGAAAAACACACTGGTACTGGTGATAGTGAAAATCGATGCACTATGTACATGTTCTCCTACCCGTACACATGTGGACTCCACGTAACCACCTGGCTATGGAAAATGGGCAATTCTTTATTTGATGCACCATGCATGGGTATGTACATATGTGCAATCACTTCTTCCAAAAAACTCCTAACAACGATTAGAAGTATTCATAAAGTGGGGATTAGACTCGTGGGACCTTTCAAGAAGATAAAGAGTTTTACTTGAGCTTTGCAAACTTGAGAGGCATATTTTTTTCGCTTTTCTTATTCTGGTTTTTAGAGAGTTGTGCAAATTTTTTTTAAAAGAGACAACTACAATTTTAGTTGGACGAGAGGTGAAATTGGTTGCCTACACGAGGCAATCAAAAACTTTTGCATTGAGATTTTTCAAGATAACTATGTCTTGACAGCCCATGCCCACAAAGTGATGGTGATGCCCCGGGAAATCAATCCCCTAAGGCTCTTGCAGTCTAGATGCGACAAGGCCTTTGCACCAGAAGTGACAATTTTTTATAGAAAAATAGAGAGAATTTTGACCATCCCACCGATATAAGTAAAGTAAATTCAATAGACATGAATACCATCCAACACACTTATGGCACAACATCTGAATGTGGAACGGGGCTAAAAACCAACAAATGAAGATTCTTACTTTGAATCAAGAGACAAAGAGATAGAGAAGGCCATTGATGAAGCCAACAAGGAAGCTCTGGTCTTCCTTGGTCCCGATTTTGATGTTTCCCTTCCTATGTGGGGATGAATTTTAGACCTTCTCATTAGTTTTCAAAAGATTGCGATTTTGCGAGTTTTTTTCTACTTGCAACATGCTGGTCTCTAGCCTTTTGTAAAATATTAATCCAAGTTGTGCTAGGTGCACAACTATTGATGGTCCTCACCTTGGATTCCATCTCCTTGATTGGTTTCAAGCCATCAACATGTACATGGACATGGCCATGATTTTACATCTAGCTTACTATGAAGAGTAAGTGTGTGTTTTTTGGTAATTGTTAGGTATTGTCTCTACTATGAATAGAAGCTAAATTTATTCTTTGGTAAAAATAGTTTTCATTGAATGTGGCTGGTTTTCCTAGGTAGCATTGATCCATGTTTTAACATGCTTCATGCAGATGTAGAAGTTTTGTATGCTTGTCTCTGAATGTGTGGCAAGATAACCAAAGGGGGCTTGGCCTAGGTAGCATTTCCAGGTAGCATTGATCCATGTTTTAACATGCTTCATGCAGATGTAGAAGTGTTGTATGCTTGTCTCTGAATGTGTTGCAAGATAACCAAATGGGGCTTGGTCTAGTGGTTAAAGTGAATGGGTGGGTGTGTAAGGACCTAGGTTCAACCCCTGGCGATATGGTCTGCCCTCTGTTGGGGAGGGTATTGCCAAAACAAAAAAGTGTGTCAAGATAATTGTGGATTGTAACTATTAATGATGCATGTGTGAGTTTAGAATTTAATTCTAGAATGTATATGCATTTTGCACATCTAATTGATCACCCTTGTGAATGCTTTATAAAAATGCATCATCCAGTTTGAAGCATCATGCAGCTTGAAGCATGAATGCAGATTTTATCAACTGTGTGTGCATGCTTATACAAATGCATCATGCAGGTTCAAGCATGAATGCATTTAACTATTGATGTTGTATCTATGTGGCATTTGTGATTTTTTCAGGATGAAGAACCAGGCTACAAAAGGACCTTCAGACTCTGACAAGAGTATACCTAGGAAGGGAAAGAGCTCTACGCAGGAGTCGCCTATCAAAACAGGTTAGATGCATCATGCATGCATTTCTAAAATTGGTTTTATGTCTTGTAAAATTTCTAAATTTTTTGCACATGCATGCTACAAAAAGAACTTCCGAGTCTCCCAAGGGTACACCTAAGAAGCAAAATGTTCAGCAGGTTAGATGTAGGTATTTCCCCCATGGATTCAATTAAAGTGTTGCTTTAGTAGGAAAAAGTAGTGTGTACACCACTAGTAAATATCAAGTGGGTGAACCCCACTTTTTATGGGTACAACACCACTGATAGGATGTGTTGAAGTGGTGCACCTACAGAACCCTTTAAAGTTGGGCAAAAACCATGGTTGCATCACTACATAGTTATGCTGATATGGTGCACCATCTCTTAAAAGTGATACTAGACCACTTTAAAGTGCTCGGCAGCACTAAAAAGAGGTAAGGCTCTAGTAAAAACTGGCGATACAATGGGTGCATCACCTTCCAGTGGAAAACCCTAACTATTTTGTGGTGAAGCATCACTTTTAAGAGAAGCATCACGATGGTGCACCACTCTTCAGTGGTTCTATACACTTTTAAGGTATCGAATAACGTTCTAGTTAAGAAGCACCACTTTATAGTGGTGAAGACCACTATAAAGTGGTCAACATCACTATAAAGTGGTGAACACAACTATAAAGTGGTGCTTCTTAACTAGAACGTTATTCGGTACCTTAAAAGTGTGTAGAACCACTGAAAAGTGGTGCTTCTTAACCTAAACGTTATTTGGTATAAAGTGGTAAACACCAATAAAGTGGTGTTCACCA
Organism: Adiantum capillus-veneris; assembly: GCF_014529385.1. Lineage (NCBI taxonomy): Eukaryota > Viridiplantae > Streptophyta > Polypodiopsida > Polypodiales > Pteridaceae > Adiantum > Adiantum capillus-veneris. The sequence continues at coordinate 15,390 of NW_028221565.1, forward strand.
CTTTTTGTGGTTCAAATCACATTTAAGTGGTGGTGCGTGATGGTCAACCACTTTCAGTGCTATAGAACCACTTTTTAGTGATGCTTTACAAAAGTGCAATAATCTTTAGTTCTGAATCTTTGCTAAAAGTGGTGGTTAAGTGCTTTTAGGTGATGAAGCTTTACAAGGAGATACCACATTCTATTGGTGTAGCACCACTTTTTAGGAGTGTAGCACCAGTTTTAAGTTGTGTACAACAATTCACATCGGTGTAGCACAACTGAATAGTGGTTTAGCCCACTTTTATGTGCTGCAGCACCACTTTAAAGTGGTGAAGAAACACCAAAAGGTGATGTATCACCAGCAAATAGCGGTGTAGCAGGACTTTTTAGTGTTACCTAACCAATTTTAAGTGGTTGAGAACCATTTAGTGGTACACCACCACTTAAAAATTTTTCAGTACCACTGAGAATGGTGCAAAAATCATTTCAACCACTTCTTATTGTTGATAAAACAAGTTTAATTATGGCTCATTACATACTAACATGCATTCATATATGTTTTTACAGGGAGCTGGACAGTACCACGAGTGGCCTTGCCCACTCAAACAAAATTTTGCTTCACCAAGGAAGATTTTCATACCGAATATGGGCTATGCTTGGTTGGCCAGGATCCGAAGCTCCTATGTGATGATGATTTCTCAGATGAGGAGTGGATTAGGGTATGGCTTTACAAGTGCCACCAAAAGGAGAAGATGCATTTAAAGGGGCTGAGGCCTGAAATGTATGAAGAATGTCTCTTGCTATACCACACAGTATATCAGGGAGCTCCCCCAAACAACGAGGTAGGCGTGCATTTTGTACATGGATTTACGGGGAAGAAGTGCAAGGGCACTGAAGATTCTGAAGGTTTAGTTGCATGGGCTGTGTATGCTGAAGGTGTTATCAAAATGTTAAGCCAAAAGAAAACTTTAAATAGGAAATTGGAGAAAAGGAGGTCCACAAACGGTCCATGTCTTGAAAGCGAGTGGAAATTTAATGCAAAAAATATGCCTAATTACATTGACAGTACTGGCACAGGCTTTGACTGGCAGAATTACTCAGGTGGACATCAATTTTCAGGGCAGGCTAAGGAGGAATTTCTAAAGGAACAGGCCTTTGGATCGATGGGAACATTTGGAATGTCAAATGTTTCCTCGACTACATTTTCTGCGTCAACGGCTGATGTAGCAGCTATTTCTAACATGAAGGCTAATGCTGTTGAAAAGTTAAAAGAGAAGCAACAATGTCTGGAAGCAATAAAAATTGCTTTAGATCAATCAAAGACAAAGAGAGATGAGTAGGTTGGTTTGATGCGAGGCGCCGCCAAGATCATAGAGAGATTGAACAAGGATATGGAGGAACTCAAGTTGCATAAGGTTGGGCTTGTACCAAACGAGGAAGCAATGGCAAAGCTTGAGACCTTGATTCAAATTAGAAAGGAGGCTCTCAAAGACATGGGACTTGATATTGAAGTGGACAGTCTCGATAACCTAGGTGAAGAGGCAACACATTTATAGGTATGCAAGCTTGATTGATTCACCTAGTAGTAGTTGATATTACTTAAAAGTGGTTAAACTCTAATTAGAAAAAAATGGTTAGAGACCATTTTATATGGTAAAAAGACCACTTAAATGTGTTTATATAACACTCTTAAGTGGTACCACATAAAGTGATGAAGACTCTTGAAAGTAATGCACAAACACTTATACTGTTTTATAAAGTACGTAGTGCTATTTTTTTACAGGGTCAGCATGACACTTTGTTATGGGAAGTAGAGGTGTCGACAGGGCATCTTCGATTTGTGGAAACGATTATTAATTTGTTCAAATCAAGAATGCCTATCCTTCCTGTCAGGCTGCCTGTTCATTTGGGATCGGACAATAGCTGTGTGCAGTTAGGTGCTTGTGTTGCTTGTGGGATGTCTATCATGCAGACTGTTGTTACCGGTGTCTACATGCTCCGGTGTCAACATCCGTATCACCCACTTTGTTTTGTAACTTCCTGTAAGTCTGCCAACCAATGTCTATTTCATGGATGTGAGGAACCTTTAAAAGATGCTTTGAAACCGCTGGCACTTGGAGAGGCAAACATGGATGAGCATGTTGGTACAAGTAATCGATGTTTTTATACCTTATGATATGAAGCTGATTGTAGATTCATTTCTTGACCATTTTGTTTCTTTTTTCCATGTAATTGTAGAGAAAGATCCAAATGGAAGGCATCTTTGGATCTCCTATTGATGGAACTGGTAATATTCTGTGGAACATTCTTCTCTTTGAATGTTCACATAACTTGATATTGAGTATTATTACATTGTCTTTTATGTAGCACACTCCCAAGCTGGGTCATCACGCAAGCCCAATATTGATAGCATGTGTGGTGGGTGCGGGGATAAGAATGCATCCCAGAAACAAGCAGGTGAAGACACTCCGGACCAACAAAAGGCAGAAAAAAGGGATGAAAAAAGAACAGATGTAGTGGGAGCTCAAGGTGACGCATCCAAGGAGTCAGCCAAGGTGCCTCTGAAGCCAGAACTTGCAATGAACAAGGATGTAGAGGACGTTGAAAAATCATCTGAGAAGCCAATTGAAAAGGATACAACAGTGAACTTGTGTGATGAGGACGCGGATCTTCTTATTTCAGATGTTTGTGCAGAGATTTTGGGGCATAGGAAAAAGAGGAGCAACACTGAAGAGTGCGCCACACCAAAGAAAAAAGCTAAGGTTGCATCCGAGTCTCCAGAGCCTACTCCACGAGGTAAGAAATCCAAGGAGCCTTCATCTGCTTGGAAAAAGACTAACCTCCAAGCACCCAACCTTAAACCTCCCAAACCAAAGTCCCACAAGAAACTTCTGTAGCCCCTATTAACCTTTTGTGCTTTGTAGCCTCTTTGTAATTTAGTCTTTGTACCCTCATTTTGATCATAATGAAACGGCGGATTTATTTTTATTTTATTGTACTCATATTGTTCATTGACTGCCTATTTATTGTACTCATATTGCTCTTTCCGACATCATCATGAGCATCTTCAAGTAGAGCTTATTTTTTCTACAGTGTCTCCTGCCAAGTGGATTGTTCTTGCCATAGAAGTTCAGGAAATTAATGAAATGGAAATCAATAGCCTGGAAGGTATACTTTTCAAGTGTATTTTGAAAAGGTTAATATGTCAGTCTGATTGAGGTTTTTAAGGCATGGTACTTGTCTATGGCAGAACTTAGCTGGATTGGAGATGTTCAAGAACCAGATGAGAAGGTTGAAGACATAGCAACTAAGCAGGATGCAGAGCAGGATGCAGATGTAACACCAGATAAAGTAGAGGAAGACCAGGAACCAGCAGTTTGCCCCGAAATTGAGGAGATTTTGCCAAACTTCCCTGGATGGGGATATCTTGTTTCGAATTTCTGCAAGATCAAAAAGATCATCATCCTTGATCTCGATGGACTATTCATGAAATGAGATGTAAGCAAACATGATCCAAAGACTAGACAACTTAAACACCCTCCACGTCCAGCTTCTGACAGAGTTAAACTAAAAAGAGTGGACGAGAAGTTGTGGATCTACTACTGTAGAGATGTTGAGCAATTTGTTTGGGATTTGAGGCAAATAGCAGATGCAATGATTTGGAGCACTTGTACTGCTGCTGACATTGAGCTAATCCTCAGTAGATGTTGGCCAGACATATGGGAACATAGGACTTATTACTTTAGGTATCTCTTCTCAAACTGGCAATGTGAGAAGTGGTCGTATTTTGAAGAGATTGCTGGAGCTCCAAGAGACCTTGCAGGTGAACCTGTGTCTTTCAAGCCCCTTTACCATGTCTGGAACAAGTTTCCAAAATATGAATCCTCTTGGACATTGCTGGTAGATGACTCCAGATATAAAAATATGCGTAATGTCTGGGACAACTGTATATGTCCACCCACCTTTGATCCTCTTGATGAAGACCAAGACCCTAATTACCTCACGCGCACACTGTTGCCATGGCTGTGCAGATGGACACTAACCCTCAGTTCCCTAGAGCATACAAAGGCAAACCCCATCAGCAATCCCACAGATGAATTTTCGAGTCTGGTCTTTGAGCACTTTGTTATTAATGGAGATGAATGAGATTGTACATCTGTAATTTAAGAAACGTTTTATATTGTACATTCTTGGTGGATATGTAGATGTTTCTGGATAATTGTTGTAATATACAGAAGTTCTGGCACTTTACATGTCTCTGCACTATACATGTCTCTACACTTCTGAATGTCTCAGAACCACTTTTTAGTGGTGCTAAACCCCTAAAACATGGTTAAATTTTTATTGTGTTATTGCAACAGTTTTTTTGGAACTGCAACACCATTTAATGGTGATGTTCGGGGGAGTGGTGAAGCATTCTTAACCACTTTTTAGTGGTGCTAAACCACTTTAGCACCACTAAAAAGTGGCAAATTTTTATTGAGTTTTTCTAGAACTGCAACACTTTTTAGTGGTGATGTTTGGGGGGGGAGGGGGGAGTGGTGAAGCATTCTCAAAAACCAACATGTCAATTCCATTGTACGTTTACACCAATTCCATCTTGTTCAATCTTTCACTAGATGATATAAAATCATATTTGATTTACAATTCAAAGGGCATGCTATTGTATATTGCCTCATGGTTTTCATCGGAAATTTCAAACACTTCTCCTATGCCATCGAGCACTATAGTCTCCATAGGGAACTTTATTGCCCTTATCAAGTGGGAATATATGAAAACTACTGGCTTGTTATCCCACAGCTCATACAAGTTTGCTTGTAGGGATTTATACCAATGGCCCGTGACCATATAAGTATGCTTCTATATCTTGTTGCCCCATGCATCAATTCGCTCGTTAGTTGTTAGGCCCTTAGCTACTACACACTTCAAAATGTAGAAGTCAACAGCCTCCTCATTATTCTCTTCAGAAGTGACAACAAAATTGTCTCCAAGTGTGAGAGCATCACTTAAGGAGTCATAGTGACCTGCATAAGTGGCACCATGGAACTCCTCATCGTCTGAGTCTCCGTATGACTGGGAATCATTAGCAAGTGGCTCCAAAGTGTGATATTGCCACGTCTCCACATGTGATCTGTTCATACACCTTCTCCAATGGCCAAGTCTGCAAGGAAAACAAAATCATGACAACCGTTTTGATCGCAATGTACAAGTGTTGTTCTCAGAATACCCATTCACACAGTGCATTGCTCTTGAGCCCTTCAATGGTTTGCAATCCCATTGATGGGATCGTTGAACATCACCTAGCTTGACCTCCCAAAACACCCTACTGACCTCCCTCTTTTGCTTGTCATACATAGCAGTTGCTCCAGTACTGAGATGCATTCTCAAAAAAGAGACAACTTCAACTGTACAAGTCAACCACACGCTATTTTGCTTCAATTTCTCATGAGTTAGAGACCTTTTAATGACAGCCCCAGCCCAATCATGTTCCCCCATTCCATGTCCTGAGCAAAATAAATTCCAATTCATTTCCATTCCAGTAAGGCTCCAATATCTAGCAACAAAGTAAAACGGTCGCTTTGCTTTAAATTGTGAAGCTGCGCCATCTGACCAAACCCAATGTTTTTTAAAGCTTAGCCCTTTATCTCTCAACCATTGAGCATGTAAGAGAAAATCATGCTGCACAAATAAGATGTCATGTTGTTTATCATCTGAGACAAAAAAGTGCATGGTCTTCTTTATTGCACCTGATGCGATGCGGAAATAAGTAATCAGGACAAAGATAGTGACCTGCTTAGTGTACCAATGCATTGACTGGATCTCATTTTGCTCCTTGAAGGAGTAGTTCTCTGCAAAGTCAACGACGAAGACAACCACATCATCTGAAAACAAAGAAGTGTAGTCCTTGAACTGTTGTGCTTGCCACCTAAATATAAAATTGTGAGTGACATACTTCTTCAAGTGGTCTTGGTACACTCGCAAAAGTTCTCTAGGCAGCATTGTCTTGTGGACAATGACTTTCACAGTGCTCTTTCTAGCTTCATTGTTTAATCCAGTAGCACCCACTATATTTTCAAAAAACTTCACAGATACTTGCTTACTCTGCTCAACTTCTTCTCTTGGACATATCTGAATATTACCTACACCGCATGCATTGCATGTTCCCATTAAGCATTGGTAGCTATGGAAACTATGTTCTGCAAGTATAGGGCAGAGTATAGACTGCGACAGTGAAGTGGTACTCATACTTGCATTTTTGTATGCAAGACATCCATGGTTGACAACTTCATCATGATGAAGGCATATAGGGCAGCTGCACATGTAGCAAGAACCATGAAGATCAAAACTTCGAGTCTGCATGTGATTTATTGCCTCTTTAAGGAAAATCATTTGTACATGCACAATACAACAGCAGGTGTAGTGATCCCTCAATTTTCGGACAAAGAACGGTTTCATAGACTCGAAGCAACGTTGCAAAATCTGAATATCTGCATACTTTGTCTTGAATCTTAAATAAAGCTCCACCTGCAATATACACGTATACAAATGTTAAAAAATAAACTTAGCATTCAAAACTAGTTAAATTGTTTCAAAACATTAAAAAGTGTTTCTATATCACTAAAAACTGGTGTGCACCACTAAAAACTAGTAATGATACATTCAGTAGTATTGTTTTACCCGTGAAAATAATGCACCACAAATACAAATTAGTGTAGAAACTAGTAACCATACAAAAAGGTAGAATATTAAGAGGTTGTGTGAGGACACCTTAATAGTGGTGAGAAACCGCATTCAGCATAACTAAAAAGTGGTTTGGCACAACTTAAAAGTGAATTCAAACCACTTGACGGTGATGAACCGCCAATAAAAAATGGCGTGCACTGCTTGAATATGGTGGGCAACGATTAAAAAGTGGTGAGTAAGGACATGAAAGTTATGGGGAAGTTCAGAACTAGCACTTATAAAGTAGCTGGGAGGGACAAAATACTAGGCGACAGACCAGCATTAGCACTAGATAGTAGTCCAACACAACTTGAAAGTGGAGGAGCTCTTGTGAAAAGTGTTTGATGAACACTTTAGAGTGGTGAGCGACTAGTTCAAAGTGGCCAGTCACCAATTAAAATCTAGCACTTAAAAAGTAGTTGGGAGGGACAAAATACTAGGCGATAGACCAGCATCAGAACTAGATAGTGGTCCAACACAACTTGGAAGTGGAGGAGCTCTTGTGAAAAGTGCTTGCTGACCACTTGAGAGTGGTGAGCAACTAGCTCAAAGTGGGAAGTCACCACTTGAACGCGGATTCTGGTCACTTGAATGCGGTTTTTGGCCACTTGAAAGCGGGAACTTGCCGCTTGATTGCAGTGACAAGGTTTTAGACACCACTTGAAAGTGGTGTCTCGCGACTTGGGAGTGGTGCCTCATCACTTGCATGGAGTGATGACTGACGTAGTGACTTAGCACATGAAAGTGGTGTCTCACCACTTGACGACCACTTGAAATTAGTGAGCAACTACTTCAAAGTGGGCAGTCACCACTTGAACACTGATTCTGGTCACTTGAATGTGGTGTCTGGCCACTTGAAAGCAGGATCTTGCCGCTTGATTGCAGTGACAAGGTTTAAGCTACCACTTGAAAGTGGTATCTCACCACTTGATGACCACTTGAGAATGGTGAGAAACTAGTTCAAAATGGGCAGTCACCACTTGAACGCGGATTCTGGTCATTGGAATGTGGTGTTTGGCCACTTGAAAGTGGTGTCTCACCACTTGCATGGAGTGATGACTAACGTAGTGACTTTGCACATGAAAGTGGTTTCTCACCACTTGATGACCACTTGAGAGTGGTGAGAAACTAGTTCAAAGTGGGCAGTCACCACTTTAACGCGTTTTTTGGTCACTTGAATGTGGTGTCTGGTCACTTGAAAGCGGGAACTTTCCGCTTGATTGCAGTGACAAGGTTTTAGCTACTACTTGAAAGTGGTGTCACACCACTTGGGAGTGGTGCCTCACCACTTGCATGGAGTGATGGACTGATGTAGTGACTTAGCACATGAAAGTGGCTTCTCACCACTTGAATGCGGTCAAACACCACGTGAAAGTGGTTTTTATACGTGTAAGTGTTGTGTGCACCACTTCATTGTGGTGTGACAGCACTTGTAAGTGTTTACTAACAAAATGTGTTCAAACTCCACTAATATGGTTTTGGTTACCATCATAAGGTGGTGGGCACCATTTGTGCAGCAGCAGTAAAAAGTCTATGGTACTACTATAACTGTTGCACCATGACTAAAAGCTGCTACATCACTTGGAAAAAGTGAGATGCACCACCAAAAACGTTTGCACCTGTAACACCCCTACGAGTTTGTAAACACGTCTGTTAGCATTGGGTAAACAAGACTTTTTAGTGGGTGAACACCACTTTGTAGGGTTTACGGTGAAGCGTTGGTGCATTTCTAGTAAAAACTGTTTCTTAAACATTAAAACCTGCTGCAAAACATTAAAAACTTGGTTCAAACACACTAAAAAGTGGTGTGGAAACACAAGTAAAAGTGATTCAAAAACATTTAGAACTATTGATCAAATTTTAGAAGTGGTTCAGATACAATTAGAGACCAGTATAGTAATGTTTCACCACTTTTTAATGTTGCAGCACCACTAGAAAGTGGTGCAAAACACCAAAACAAGCTGTAGCACTAATAAAAAGAAGTATAGAAACATAATGTTGTGGCAGTAATGAGTTGTAGCACCAATAAAAAGTGGTATAGAAACATAATGTTGTAGCAGGAATATGAGTTGTAGCACCAATAAAAAGTGCTAAAAAAATATATCAATTACCTGAGGCTCCTCAAGAAGGTGGATTGGATGCTTTACATATGAACATCTAGCTAGTCTCTTACTGCAAACATCTTTCTTGTTGGGGGACACCCTCATCTCATCCATCCAAAATTGAAAGACTATGTCTTTAACAGTTTGAGTGATGTGAGTTCTCCGTGCATCATCTCTATGACACGCAGATGCAGGGAACGAACCATCGGATTCACTTGACACTATTAAGTGATGTTTGGCTGAATATAAGTTTCTTTTGTGGATCCCCATAAGCTTGGCAGCTTGCGGTATGCTCATGTCAGTGTTTTGCTCCTTGCTTCCACCATTCACCAACATCAACATTGCTGATTTCTTCACAAAAAACTCGTCTGAAGATCTTGGGACCTTCACATGATTCAAAGTGTTGCGGATGTTTCTCAGCATAATTGCTTCCAACTCTTTGGATTTACTATGCATAGTAAGGAAGCAAGGATGTTGAAGAAGTTCATCAAAGATTTCCTTCCTACCACTTGCATCCATTCCCACGATTAATGTATCAAAGTGTTGTACCATAGATTGGCATACCTTCGTTTCTTTCTTTCATCCATCTCCCCCGTATTGCTTTCCGTCACAAAGTTGACCGTTGTCTTACGTTGCTTTCGTTTCTGAGCAACCCAATATTCCCTCATTAATTTTATGTGTTGATGTTGAGCTTCTCTACTCAATGACGATGATCTGATAGACAGTTCTTCACTGTGCTCCATTGTTGCAGTACTTTTAAAGGATTGCTCTACAAGAAATACAATACAAATCATAACGACGCGCTATACTTTTAATTAATACATGGCACTTCTTGCACTAATTAGCAAGATACTAACAAATCATAATAAGTGTTTACATACCTCAAGAATCATCAAGTAGAAGAGGAACCTATAGAGATAGAGTTTGTGTGAGAGAGAGAAAGAGTGCTGAGAGAGAGAGAGAGCGCGAGCTCAGACACAAGAGGAGCCATGCTTAGAGAGAGAAAGAGAGAGAGAGAGGGGGTTGAGCGATACAGAAAGCTCAGCAAGACCTCTGTGAGACAAATATAGAGAGGAGCTAGATAGAGCTCCAGAGACAAAGAAAACTCAAAGCAGAGAGAAAGCTCAGACAGTTTGTAGCGGGAAAGAAGAGGCGGACAATAATCCAGCGTTCAATAGTAAATTACATTTAGTCTCATTAATTGTGGTACGCTAGGAGACTTAATTGACGTACCTTAGGAGAGTGATATTCTTTTTGAGATTTCAAGCACTTTAAAACACCCATTGTTAAGCGCAAAAAAGCAATGTCCTTGACATTACTTTCCAGGCCACCTATACATGCTTTCACCCTAGGATCAACACCGATGGTTAGTTTCTGACCACGACTGGTTTTGGGTGCCATTGCTGTAGCTGAGAACTTCCAACTGGGAGAAGAGTGTTCTAGTCAACGAGCTTCAGCTCTAGCCACCGATGATTGTAAACTTCAAGCTCTTGATGACCAAAGCCTTCTTCTGGTTCTACTTCCAATCATCTGGGAAAGCACCCTAAGAAAGAAACTGATAATCATCATTCCATTCAGGGTCCATTGATTCTCCTGATTCGCTGAAATAATTCAGCATCCAATGATTCGTCCCTTAAAGATGCTTTTGAATAACCCTATGTACTCCTAGATAGAAAATCAGCGCCACGGTGATTCTTGCCAGGCTTATAAAAAATCCAAAATTAAAACTCCATGAGGAACATCATCCACCGTATAAGCCTGCCTTGAATAATGACTTTATTAATTAAGAACAAAAGAGCCTGATGATCCACATAGAAATGAAATAGTTTGCCTAGTAGGTAATGCCTGAACTTTGTAGCACTGAAAACCATTCCTAGGGCTTCCCGTTTAGTGTCGTTTAGCCTTGTTCAGCCTGACTGAATCTGCGAATGGCAAAATAAACACGATAATTAGTCCTTCCATTTGGTTGAGCGAATATCGCCCCCATTGCTAGTCCCGAAGCATCCACATGTACATGGAAGATAACATCCCAGTTTGGTTGCTTGAGGATTGGTTTACTGATAATGGAATTTTTCAGGTTTTGAAAGCTTTCCTCACACTCAACAGTCCAATTGAACTTACTGGTCTTCTTTGTGAGCTCATATAATGGTACAGCTTGAGAGGCAAACTTATGCACAAACCTTCTGTAGAAGTTAATATAACCCAAGAAAGAGCTTAACTCAGATGCATTTCTAGGTGCTTTGGCTTGCTGAACACACTGAATTTTGTCGTTGGCCATTTCTATTCCCTTGCAGGACTAACATGTCCCAGTAGCTGTCCCTTCCTGACTAGGAAAACGGATTTAAATGGATTCAGACAAATCCGCTTCTCCTGACAGCGTTTGAAAACCATTTCCAGGAATAGTAAGTGTTGTTCATCATCTGAATATACAGTAAAATCATCGATGAGGATGGCAAGGAACCGATGAGGAAACTCATTGAACATTTCCATCATACACCGCTAAAAAGTAGCTGGTGCATTGCATAGGCCGAAGGGAATCACCACATACATGAAATCAATCTCACACTCTAAGAAATCATTGTGCTAGGCCACCCCCCTCTCCCATCAGCGCATTCTCCTTGGGCCTAGTGCTGATTGCACGCTACTGCCTTTACCTCATCAACCCCCTCCTCCCCATCAGCATCCTTTGCTGCCCATTTTTCGTTAGTTTGGTGGAGTTCTATAAGCTGAAATGCTGACGTTTTTTTTTGTATGACTCACTAACATCACATTGTTTCCCTTCGTCATCACGAGAGAGAGAGAGAGAGAGAGAGAGAGAGATGTGAACATTGGGGAGAAATTGTGAACTTGAGTGATATATAGAAGATAGAGTGAGAGAGTAGAGAAGGAGAGATGGAGGTAGAGAAGAGAGAGAGGTGTGAGAGAGAAGGGAAGGGGGAGTGGACACCAAGTAGAGGGGGAATTCAAATTCAAATTGCATACAACAACTGCTATGGAACAATACTAGGGGAGTTCCTTTTATAGGCTTGGATATGCAATCTAGCTGTTGTAGGGATAAGGTGTATGTGGTGAGGTTTGAACTCCGCTTAGGTGTAAAGTGCATTGCACTTTCCACATCCCCCCTCAAACCAAAATCATAACAGAAAGCATAAAGCATTTGTGAGGAGATCCCCCCACAAATGCGAATACAAAAATAAAACCACCTGCTGAAATACAATGATTGTTATTGAAGATGAAGCTAGGGAGCTTCCAAACCGGCTCTTGCTGAGCAAAGAAGGTGCTTTTTAGGAGGAACCACTTTGGTAAAGAAATCGGTGACATTCTCTATGGTAGAGATGTATTTGAGGTAGATAAAGTTGTCTTCTACTAGCTCTTTGATGAAGTGATACGCGAGCTTGATGTGCTTTGTGTGCTCGGTAAGTTGAGGACTCTTCGCCATTGCAATTGATGACTGATTATCACAATGTAGAATGATTGGCAGAGTGGCACATGGAATCGGCAATTCTTCTAAGAGTTGGTGAAGCCACAATGCTTCACCAGCAGCAAGGGATGCTGCTATATACTCTGCCTCAGCAGATGATAGAGCAAGTGAAGTCTAGCGCTTGCTTTGCCAAGAAATAGCACCACCTGCAAGAAGAAATACATGCCCAGATATGCTATGCATATTCGGGTCTTGGCCAGCCCAGTCGGCATCAACAAAACCTTTGATTTGCAGTGGTGATGAGTGGTGTTGACTATAATAGGTGAGAGAATGATGGCGAGTGTGGTGTAAGTAGCTCAATGATCTCTTGGCAGCGAGACCATGGCATTAGTGAGGTGCCTTCATATGGCGAGATAATACATGACCTGTAAAGCTAATGTCAAGTCTTGTGCATGATATTAGGTACCATTGCTGGCCGATTAAGCGAGCGTAGGGAAAGCTTGCATAGAATAAGTATCATCATCAGATGGTGGCATAGAAGTGAATAATTTATGCTTGACAAGTAGTGGTGTAGAAAGTTGTGCACTAAAAGAGAGAAGACCATACTCACCCAATATGTCTTCAATGTATTTCGCTGAGAAAGCTTGATGAATCTTCCATTTGGATCCCTGTTGATCTGTATGCCCAAGAAGTAGATCATAGGGCCGTTGTCATGGACTGGGAATTCCTCCTTGAACATTTCCACAACAATGATTGCCCATCCAAGAAAGAGAGTATGATAGAATAAGTTTGGGTCAGAAGTGCATTGAACCCATCCCCAATTGATAAGAAAAGCATGCAAGCACTTGAACCATTGTTGTGCAGACTGCTTGAGATCGTATATAGGCTTATGTAGCTTGCATACATAGATAGTGGGATCATCACAATAGAAGTAGGGCAGTTGAGCCATATAAATGACTTCATCTAGCCATCCATGTAGAAAGGTAGTGCGAATGTCAATGTGATGGAGAGGAATGTCAAAGAAAGCGGCTAATGTAACAAGTATGCAAAATGATGTGATGTAACAAGACTTGATTTTGAGGTGTTTTAGTAATAAATTTTGTTTTCTAAGAAGTTTTTGTCATTTTAAAGTTAGTCCACTGTGTAGAAGGATGTGTGGATTGTTTTCGTCCGATAAAAGTTTTTGATCCGGAAGGCACTTTCTGGGGCATTTTTGAAGGCGTTAACGTGGGATTTTGAAAAAGTGATGTATGAAGCGATTGAAGCTTGCGTTATAAGGAACAACTTTGGTTCTTTGAGTCTTTAGAGATTTTGATGTTTTGATGCTCGTTGAAGGCCAAAGAAAAAAGTTGGATTTGCTGTTTTTGCATCGTTTTTGTAGAAAATGCTGTTTTGCAGGTTGATTTTCAGCAAATCGGAGTAGGCTATGGAAATTTTCCATCACATAGCCGTCGAAGAGCGCAGCAAGGGCAATAAGATTGTATGAGACGGACTTGGGCTGTTTTGGCTCCGTTTGGGAGTTATGTTCAGTTGAAGACAGCTAACCTCTACGGATCGCTTCGCGATCACGTTTTTTTTTACCTTGTTCTCGCAGGTATATTGGCGCGCAAGTCGAGTCGACCAAACGCCAAAAATAGAAAAGCGGCTATTTTAAGAGGTCGCAAGCTTTTGGAGGAGAATAGAAGGACGGGTGGTGCGTTTTGGGGGGATTCACCATTCTCTCTTCTGCGAGTGCGAGTGCGAGTGCAAGTGCGAGTGCGAGTGAGACGCTGCATGCAAGAGAATTGAAGCTTGGGGGTGGTCGGGAGGTTCGAGCTCCGTACAACGGAGTGCGCCCATATATATTTTGCTCCTCTGTTGTATCAAACACTATCAATACAAAGATTTCTTCCTCTGTTTTGCTGTCTATCTTTATTATTCGGTTCCCGTGACATGTGATACCCATACGGGAGAGTAAGTATCAGTGAAATCTGTACCATGTTGTTGCGTATAGACCTTTGCGACAAGCCTTGCTTTGTAGCGTTCGACAGAACCGTTGGGGTAATGCTTCTTCTTGAGAATTCATCGCCAACCGATGACATTGGCGTCGTCGGGCCTTGGCGTTGTGAGCGGGATGGAAACACACAGAACGTCTCTATACGACCCAACACACACTCTTGGGAAGATACACACACACACACTATGGGGCACCACTCGGCTTACACAACCCACCTGGCAGAGACAGAGAACACACCTATGGAGTGAGAGAAGAGAGACTATCCACTTGCCCACTCCACACAAAGACACACACACACACACACACACACACACACACACCCAAAAACTCGGCTCAAAAGAGGAGAATTTATGATGTTTAGATACAATAGAGCTTGGCCCAACACCAATGGGGAAAATAGCTCACACAATATGGGTAAAATATACCGGATACAATCACAAATTCGAGAAGAAGCTTCATTCATAGGAGAAACTTACACAGCCAAAAAAACAGAAAAACAATGAGAAATTTGGCAAAATGGACAGCGCCATCGCGTCCGGAACGGCCCAAAACCCCAGTCTACAATGTCAAAGCGCTCAAATCCGACCTCGGATGAGCAGTTTAGGACCAAAACAGGCTCCAAAAATCCCAAAAACACACCTGCGGCTGTTCCTCCTCTCTCTCTCCACGTTTTTCTGGTCTTCTCTCAGATTTTTCAGTTCCCACACTTGGCTTTACTACTTGGGCACCCTTGGCCTTTTAGATGACCTCAGACGCAGGCCAAAAACGGACCTCGCAGTGCATAGTTGTCACCTTTTTGCATCCATCCGTACACGTGGCACTCAGCTTTTTCCAATAATGCATCCCGCCACCACGTAAAGTGGCCCCAAAATATGGTCCTCATGATGAACTTTCTGTATAATTATCACAAGAAAACATCCACGTTGTGCCCGTACTTCTCCACGTGCAAGTATTGACCCCGTTCGACCTCCTGCACCACTAGATGCCATCTGACGCATCTGCTTACCTCATGTCGTCGGCCCACAGTTAGCTTCCGAGAAGTTTTACACGCTACCAACACACTGATACTGGTAACGATGAAAATCCATGCACTATGTACATGTTGCTCTACTTGTACACATGTGGGCCCCACGTAACTACCTGGCTATGGAAAATGGGCAATTCCTTATTTGATGCACCATGCATGTGTATGTACATATGTAGAATCCCTTGCTCCAAAAAACTTCTGACATAATTTGTCCATCCCCTAGCCTACTAGATCATTCATGATCAGCAGGAGCAAAAAGCGATATGAGACTCGCCGCATTACAGGTCTCCTCGTCCCTCACCAACATTACTTGCTCCACAGACAGCTCATCTTGCTCCACCATCATTAACCTGGCATGATATAATTTAAGACGCAATCCATTTACCCTTGAATTATGTAAAATCCCATCCAGGTGAGCCAGCTGATATGTACCATTTGGAAAACACTCCACTACCTTGAAAGGGCCTTCCCACTTAATCTGAAACTTGTTTTGGCAGGTGTTGTCCAACTTACTGTTGTAGCGCAAAACCAAGTCATGCTTCTTGATACCCTTACTCTTGACCTTTTCATTTATCTTTGCCAAAGCCCTATCCTGCATCTGCCCATAATGTTCCAATGCGCTCATCCTATCCAACTGAACCTCTTGTAACTACAAGAGCCTCTCTTTGAATGCATCACTAGGAGGCCCAAGCAACTTCTCTAACATCTTGACTACAGGCAACTCTACCTCCACAGGCAATAGTGCTTCCTTTCCGTACACCAAATGAAATGGAGTAAACCCTGTACTTGTCTTCACTGAAGTACGGTAAGCCCATAACGCACTAGGCAATTCCAAATCCCAATTCTTTCCTTGGTGCTCTGTCACTTTCGAAAGAATTTGTACCAACTCACCATTGAACCTTTCATTTAAGCCATTACACTGCGGATAATAAGGAGTGGTATGCTGATGCAGAATCTTCATCTTTGCACATAAAAAGTCTAGCAGCTTAGCTCTAAAGCCTGGACCCTTATCTGAAAGAAGCTCCAATGGCACCCCAAACTTGCAACATATTTCATCATACACAAATTTTGCCACATCCTTTGCAGTGATTTGTTTTACTGCTATAGCCTCTGCCCATCTAGAGAGATAGTCCACTGCAGTCAAAATATAGCTTTTGCCCCTGCTTGTGATAGGTAACAGGCCTATTGCATCAATCCCCCACTTTTCAAACACATCAAATGCCATAATGGTTTTTCGTAGCTCTGGCTTCAACACTCTCTTCCCAAATGCTTGACACCTATTGCAAGACCTACACCAATGGTGAACATCCTTGTGCAAACTAGGCCAGACATACCCCTCTTGCAAGATCTTATGCAAGGTGATCTTTAGAGCAAATTGTCCGCCACATGCGCCTTCATGATTCTCTTCCAACACTCTGTAAAGCTCCTCCCGCCAAGGTACACGTCTCAACACGAGATCAGCCCCTTTCGTGTATAAGACATCACCAATCAATTTGTACCTGTATGCTCTACGCACAAAACCATACTTCTTAGACTTCTGAATCTCCTTTGGAATGATTCCTGTTAGCAAAAACTCCTCTTCTTGAGCCAAACTTTCCCGGCCATGATAAAGAGGTAAAGTGGTCCTCAACACAAATAGCTCCCCAATCATGCTTTGAGCTGCTTCATGTGCCTCTCCATTTAGAGCACGTTCAATGTGTCTGATGCTCCGTGCTTCAAACTTTTTTAACAGACCCTTAATTCTGAAACACATTTCCTTCAATGAGTTGTTCTTGCTCTTCACACACCCCAGCACTTGCTTCACCACTAACAAGGCATCACCTTTTATGCTCAACCTTCGAACCCTATGCTTCAAACAAATGTGTAATCCGGCTTCCAGAGTAGCATATTCAGCCTCATTGTTACTATGAGCATCCAATTTGAACCCTCTCTTGCATACTAGCTTCCCCTCTGGATCATAAAGTGTTATATACCCTCTGAAGCTGTATCATGGCTCTTTCTGTATGAACCATCAAAGAACAACACATGTGCATTGCTGATCTGTGGCACTTCTTCAACTACCTTTCTTGCCACCTCTTCCTTAACAAAAAGGGGATTCTCCTTGTAGGTTAACAAATCAGCTAGGGTAGCTCTTGTACTGTCTTCCACTAGAAAAGAGAACTCGAACTCTTGCAGCTCAATTACCCATTTCTTCACCACATTTGACATGTTAGTGCCATTAATTAACTGTGGCAAAAAGGCATAGCTCGTCAAGAAAACAAAAGGTCGTGGTAGCAAGTAATGACGAAATCGTCGACAAGCAAATATAATACTGACCATCACTAGCTCTACTTCCGAGAACTTTCTCTCTTCTACCAGCTTCACTCGGCTTGCACAATACACTGGCCTCATATAATGGTTGCCCTTCCCCTTTTGCAATAGCATGGCTCCAATGACATCATCCCCTACTGATGGATTTAAATAAAAAACTTTCTCCCAATCAGGAGCCTGCATGGCTGACAACCCCCCTAACACCTCTTGAAACACTTCTTCACACTTGTCATCCCATTGCAATGGATCATGCTTTGCCACTTGCTGTAATGGATAAAGGAGCTGCGAAGACAATGGAATAAACCGTGCCATGTACTTCACTTTGTGTATAAAAGTTGCCAATTGCTTTGTACTTGTAGGTGATGAAAGAAGAATAATAGACTTAACCTTGTCTGGATCAGCCTCAATGGCATTTTCTGACACCATATGACCCAGTAACTTCACCCTTGGCTTTGCTAGATGACATTTCTTTGGATTAAGTTGTCCTCCACATTCATCATATCGAGCCAAAACCATCTGCAACTTCTCATGGTGTTCAACCCTACTGCTATAGACACAGAAGTCGTCCATAAAAGCTTTAACACAATTGCCAATGAATGGTTCCAATACCCAATTTGCTCTCTCTTGATAGAAAGATGGTCCATTTGTCAACCCAAATGGAAATACTGTGTAGCAATAGCAACCCCATGGCGTAATGAAAGTTGTTTTTGTGCGGTCTTTAAGAGCAATCTTCAATTGAAAATAGCCTGAAAAACCATCACACACTATACCTCTCATAACCTGCCACTAAATCCAAGATCTGATCGATGAATGGAAGAGGATATGGGTTCTTCTTAGTGGCTTCATTTAAGGGCTTAAAATCTACACAAATCCTCCACTTCCCATCCTTCTTTGGACTGACTACTACTGGACTCACCCATTCTGTGGTCTCCACTGGGACTATGAACCTTGCCTTCAATAACTTGTCCACCTCTTCCCCCAAGGCTTCCATTTGCACTTGACCCATTCTTATTAACCTTTTTCGCACTGGCTTAGCACCTTCTTTTAGCTCTATATGCATCTCTTCTCCCTTGAACCCTCTAATCTCTTCATATGAAGTAATGAACAAATCAGGAAAACTAGCCAGCATGTGCAAATATATCTCCTTCTCCATGGCTGAGAGGTCTCCACTGCTCATTTGTGTCATCAATTCCTTCTTCTTTGACAACTCAACCTTGGTTTGCATCAGCCCTTCAATCACTTCAAAAGGCCCTTCACTTTCATCTTCAACCTCATTTGCAAATGCGACTACACCAGACTCCTGGATTCCTTTGTCCATCAAAAGAAATGCAACATCAGCCCCCTCATCACTGCTGGTAGTACTATCACTATCCTCGTCAGACACTGTGGAATAGTCTTCATCACTAGACTCGTCCTCATCTTCATAGAGATCCTCCAACCGTTTCCTTGTGTCCATATTATAAAGCTTCTTGGCACATGTCTTTCCATAGAGGCTAATCGTACCACGTCTCCAATCCGGAACAGCTCCTACTACACGTAACCATGGTCTACCCAGTATAATAGGATATGCTCCCAACCCCGTTGGCATCACATGAAAATCAACCACTTCCTTTGCATCATATGCTTCCACTTCTAAGCTCTTTACAACACCCAAACATTTTACTTTCTGATGGTTTGCCAATCTGATCTGGAACCCTGACATCCCAGTCACTGTAAGACCCATCTTCTCAACGCATGAATGTGTTATGACATATATTTGGGCTCCACCATCCACATAACCTTGTCCCTATTTTTTTCTTTTATGCCACACATCTACTATTGGACAAATGTCTGGTAGCTCATCAATTGTCAACACCTTCACTGAACCTCTCTCTGGCTCTTTCTCCATTGGGTTAACCATCCTCTTCCATTGTCGCTTTAGTTTAGGCACCATCTCTATAAGCTGACCAAAAGTAACATCAGCTTTCCTACTCGTCAGATCCTCCTTCAAGTCATAGCTTAATTGCCCATTCCCTAGTGGAAAATCTTAGACATGAAACTTGCGATGAGCCCTTCTTTTCCTCTTGGCCTTGACATCTTCGCCTTCATGACTCTTTCCCTTCTTCTTATTAGGACCTGGGGCACTTCTTCCTTCCTTTTCCTCTGTGGTCCTCTTCCCAATAGGCATCACTAATGTATCCTCTAGCTTTGATGCATTTTCCAAGGTGACTACACTTAGTGCTTTTGTCTTTCCCTTTTCCTCGTGGGTTAATCCATTCGTTCCTTCATCTCCCTTAATTTCGATGTCATAATCATTTGACCTAGTTAGCACCTGTCTTGGCAATGGATACATGTCTCCCCCCATCCTTGGTGGCTTATCACATTGAGGGCTGATGTGGCCCAACTCTCCTCAATTATAACATGTGGGCGTCTGCCTCTAGAACCTACAATTACTTTGTCCAGCACCATTCCTAGGTCTTTCTTCACCTCCTGGCTGATTTGCAAACCTCCCTCGACCTCGATTATTTTCCACTTGACCTAGCATGTTTAGGCTAAGATTCTTCATTAAATCTACCACTTGCCTCATGTCTTGCCTTAGCCCATCATCTTGCACTACTGTAGTGACCACTGTTGGCATAACCTGAGGAGTAACAGAAACCATTGGCTCATGATGAACCGTTGGCATGCGACCTTGTAAAGAGTCCATAGGCTGAAATTCAGACCTCATGGGCAAAGACTCCACCCGTAATTGTCTCATTTTCCTCAGCTTCCACTCTTTGTTTCTTGCTACCTCTAGTGCATCTTCATATTTCCTAGGCTTCTTTAGCGCCACTCTCCAACGTATATTCTCCCAAAGACCAACCAAGAACCTGTCCTTCTTCATCATGTCAGGCGGAGGTACTTGTGGTGCTAAGGCCTTGCACATCCGCTCCCATGCCAATGAAAACTTATGTATGTACGCATCTACTGGCTCACCCTCCTTTTGCACCAAACCCTGTACTTCTTGCCACACTTTGTCAGGATCTTCTATCTTCACAAACTCCGCTTCCAATCCATGTCGTAGATTGTCCCAACTCAATCTTACAAGTGGATCAGCCACACGCAACTCCTCTTCAAATGCTTTGGACCAAACTCGTGCATCACTCTTCAAACAAATCTGGAGAAGACGTAACATCTGTGCAGGATCGTGAATCTGGTTGCTAATGCAGGCAACCTCCATCTTTTCTAGAAAGTCTTCCACATCTTCATCACTTCTTCCATGAAACTCCGGATAAGAGAAAGCCATGGCTACCCAAGTTACGATGCTTTGAGAACCCCTTCAAACACACAGTCAAGAACCCAAAACTTTTGACTGATGCAATTCCCAGAAACTTCAATGGAGCTCAACTTTTGATAAGGACAAACACATGCACATCAAATGAGTTTTCATAGTTAATCATCGGATTTACAACAGGCAAAGGACATTCTAGGATCTCTCTTAATCTTCTTAGCCCAAACATAAACACTATGCGCTGCTGGGAAAAAATCTTCCTGGACACATGAACATTTATCTAGATTCTCTGAGTTAAATGAAAAGGAGTGAATTGAGGGCCATTTTGATCATCCATTAAAGTCAATCATGCAGCTCCCAAGGAAGCACACCTGTCTTATCCTCTAATTTTTCCAGAATTTCAACAACATAACAACATAAATGGCTCAAAAGACCAAAAAACCAGCCAGGAAGTAGAGCAGTGTGAACCCAAAATAGAACTCGAGCATCAAGTAGGAACCACTAGTACATAGCCTATGGCGAGGTCACGAAAAGGATGCTCCAGCTACCTGTATCACCGAAAGGATCTCCACATTTGTGAATCCCCTAGCTCAATAAAACCTCACGCTATCGACCCTCACACGAAACCTAATGCAAATCGCATATAGTCAAGTCTCAGAAATGACTATCTTCTAGACCAAGTCTCAGAAATGGTTGGGACTGCCAAATAAAACCAAATATGGCTCCACAGAGGCGTACAATGGCAGTTTCCACAAGTAACGTACAATCCAGCAGACAATGTGCTCAAACAGGCGCTAAATGATGCATACCCACAACAACTGCAAGTGACACCACTACTAGTATACCATTGTACTCCATCTACCTGTACCTGTGTCAATCACCTGTACCTATACCTGTCCCTGTCCCTGTAACCTGTAGTCTGCAACCTGTAATCCCGAATCTCGAAACTTGAAGCTCGAAGCAGAAGGTACTCGAAGAAGATCCTCAGTGGGGGCACCAAAATAATGTGAGTGGGATGGAAACACACAGAACGCCTCTATAACGACCCGACACACACTCTTGGGAAGATACACACACATACTATGGGGCACCACTCGACTTACACAACCCACCTGGCCGAGACAGGGAACACACCTATGGAGTGAGAGGAGAGAGACTATCCACTTGCCCACTCCACACAAAGACACACACACACACACACCCAAAAACTCGGCTCAAAAGAGGAGAATTTTTGATGTTTAGATACAATAGAGATTGGGCCAACACCAATGGGGCAAATAGCTCACACAATATGGGTAAAATATGCCAGATACAATCACAAATTGGAGAAGAAGCTTCATTCATAGGAGAAACTTACACAGCAAAAACAACAGAAAAAAAATGAGGAATTTGGTAAAATGGACAACGCCATCGCGTCCGGAACGGCCTAAAGCCCCAGTCTACAATGTCAAAGCGCTCAAATCCGACCTCGGATGAGCAGTTTAGGGCCAAAACAGGCTCCAAAAATCCCAAAAACACACCTGCGGCTGTTCCTCCTCTTCTCTCCACGTTTTTTCTGGTCTTCTCTCAGTTTTTTCAGTTCCCACACTTAGCTTTATTACTTGGACACCCTTGGCCTTTTAGATGACCTCAAACGTAGGCCAAAAACGGACCTCGCAGTGCATAGTTGTCATCTTTTTGCATCCATCCGCACACGTGGCACTCAGCTTTTTCGAATAATGCATCCCGCCACCACGTGAAGTGGCCGCAAATATGGTCCTCATGATAAAATTTCTGTATAATTATCACAAGAAAACATCCACGTTGTGCCCGTACTTCTCCACGTGCAAGTATTGACCCCGTTCGACCTCTTGCGCCACTAGTTGCCATCTGACGCATCTGCTTACCTCATGTCGTCGGCCCGCAGATAGCTTCCTTGAGAAGTTTTACGCGCTAACAACTCCTCATTATTATAGGAAAAACACACTGATACTGGTAACGATGAAAATCCATGCACTATGTACATGTTGCCCTACCTGTACACATGTGGGCCCCACGTAACTACCTGGCTATGGAAAATGGGCAATTCCTTATTTGATGCACCATGCATGTGTATGTACATATGCACAATCTCTTGCTCCAAAAAACTCCTGACAGCGTGATAGTCCAAGTTTGAGCTTCTTCATGTGCTTGAAGCTCTTCCTTCATGGCTTCAATCCATTGTCCGCCTTCGGGAGAGGCAATGGCGTCTTCGACTGAGAGTGTGTTCTCTTCGAGTGGGTCGGGATGTTGATGGAGAGGTCTTCTTCTTCTTGAAGCAAGAATGAGGCGAAGGAAGTTGCTTTGTAGATGGCTTCGAGAGAGCGGTGTTGAGGGTGAAGGGGAGGCGACATCCCTTCATCATCCATTGGGGCTGATCCCGAGGGTTGAATAGAATGATGATTGGATGCCTCGAGGGCTGAGGAAGAAGAGGAAATAGTGATGGGAGTGATGGTGTTTCTACGAGTAGTAGAAGTAGGCAAGGTTGAGAAGGAGGATAATACGACAATAGGTGTGTGTGCCATGCTGTTAGAAGCTGGACACACCCCACGGAAACTGACTACTTGGAAGATTATCATTTTTTGTAATTATTCATTTTTTGAGGAAACCTAATTTTTCACCTTATAAATATTAGGACTTACAGAAGTTTCCAGATTGTATCCCAGTTTTGATAGTTAGATGGAGTAGATGATTGATTTGGAACTTTAGGGTTTGAGAATTGTAAGGTATATATACCACTTTTTGACCTTAATGAGAAAACCTTTTGTCATTTTTAAAAGAAATTTTTGAAGTCTGTGAGTGAGCGTACTGTGTACGAGAGAGTGTGTGAGCTTCATCTTGACGCCACGTGTGCACAGGTGGTCAAAATCGAGTGCGGAGAAGTGCAGCGTATTGCCCCCGACGAGAACTACGCACCGATACCTACATTGCACGCGTACGATCCGATTTTGCGAGCTCCTTTTGCGAGCTTCATCTGGTGATCTGGTGAGCATACGTTGTCCGATTTTGCATTGCACCATATCCACACGTTCACATTGAGTAGAGATACACATTAGGCACTTTAGATTTTGAAAACAAAGACCTGCAAATTTCGGCCAGACATCCTACGTGATTTTGCACCGGTGTGTTTGGGTTGAGATTTTGGTTCATAGACCTTAGGGAGAACAACCTATTGGTGTTAGTAAGGTCTCCTTCAAGTTCTGTGGTGTTTTGGGATTGTTTGATGGGTGTTTGGCTCTAGAAAACGTTGTAGGAAGTTTCCTCTTATGCAGTCTTGAAGGCTGTGACTTAGACAATTGGTAGAGACCTCTGTAGGAATTAGTTAGGAGTCGGTCGAGTGTAGGTTGACACCTTATTCTTGCTTCCATGCGTCTACGGGTCGAGCTTCGTCCTTAGCTAACATTATATGTTAGGTGTGTTCTCGCTGTGCTGACGTCCGTCGCGGCGTATCCGTCAAACATTGGCGCCGCTGCCGGGGACGAAAAACTTAGGTAGGTGACCGAGACTAGTCCTTGAGGATAGGGATTTTTGGCTTGCCAAGAGTCTTGTTTTACATTTAGATAGGATCAGAGGGTTTAGGACTCTCTAGTTCTTAAAGGGAGTCTAGGAAGCGTGTGTCTGGTCTAGATCCTTTGACTTAGGTAAATTTAGGTAGACTAAGATAGTTTTAGGTATTAGTTGAGTTCTTGAGTAGGAGTTGGAGTGGTAGAAGCGGTGAGAGGAGATCTTGAGAGTCCGGAGAGGCCAGAAAATTGGGTTCAAAAACACACTTTAGTACTTTTGACTGAAAAAGGCAAGAACAACTAAAATTGATGACTTTTGAAATCCAAACCAAAATCTAATATACCACTAGGTTGCTGACATCAAGGGGAAGATGTGGGTCAAGTTTGGGGCCAAAAAGGCCAAAAAGACATCCGACGTGTAGGATGTCTTCTGTGTGATTTTACACTCCAAACCTAATTTTGAGCATACCAAAGTGATCAGCAACTCAAGGGGAGCCTGTGTTTTGAATTTGATTCCATTCTGATGAAAAAGACATCCTACGCGTAGGATGTCTAAAGCAAGAAATTGAAGCCATATATTGTTAGTGGACATAGCAAGGTGTTGTATAGCCTGAGGCAAGCCCCCTAGTCAATTTTGGTCCAAATTGGAGTTGTATAGTCTGATCAAGATTAGCAACAGGCTGTCGAAAAAGATTTCTGACCCATTGACCAGCTTATAGGTGTCCAAATCAAAAAGTAAAAATAGTTGTGGGCTCAGCACATCAAGGGGAATCCATAGTGTAAAACTCTAGGTAAAACAAAGCAGGAGACATCCTACGCATAGGATGTCTATTGGGGCCTACTGAAGAGAAAATTTGATTGGGCTTAGACAGTGAGATTCCATTTGGCTTAAGGGTTCCAGAACTTCTTTCAGAAGTGAATTTGGACCTTGTTTGTCCATTTGACAAAGCAAAGACTGAATTCAAACTTTTTTATGTAAATTGACCAACATCCGAGGAAAGTACAGTTCTAGAATAGCATACCTAATCCAGAACATCAGCAGTGTATAAAATACAGTAGTGGTTGAGATTAACTCTCCAGTTATGCCAATCATTACTAAGATAACCTCTAGCAGATAAATGCTTTGATTCTATTGCCGAAATTAAACACTTGTGTACAGGTATATTCAGCAGCAAAGCAAGAAGTTGTGCGGAGATTGATCCTTTGCCAGGTGAGTGGTTGGATTTGTGATAAATTGCATTGATAAGTTTGATGACTTTAAGATCAGGAAGATACATTTTTAGAGACCAGAAGGTGGCAGGTGACGAAGGTAGCTTAGTGTCCACCGAGGAGAGTGTAGCTCATGCAAGGCTAGATCCACTAGCACCCATTATTGAGGAAGGTAGTGATACTGATACTTCATCAGACAAATCTTTCTTCATGATGGGTAGTCAAGAGCCAGGAGGTTTCACATATGACAAACCAATTCCAGGAGGAAGCACCTTCCTAAATCCTTTGAATGATTCCAACCTCACTGTGATCTTCTTCGAGGGAACAAACTCAATGGGAGCCCTAGTCTATTCTGACTATCGAGGACGCAAGTGCATTTGTATTGAAGAGAGTCCGGCTCAGAGATTGGAGATAATTCGAGTCTATGATGATGGAGATAGATTCCGAGACGAAAAGGGGAACCACTATCTGGTAGTTAGTAACCCTGAAGGTTACAACAGATATGGAGATAACGTGGCGAAAGGGAAAATGGTTTCAGAAGCTCAAGAACCACCACCAAACATTGATCGGCCCGGAGCTATTTTTATGTATGATAAGAAAACCACCATGGTTCCAACTTATCATGAGGACGTGGGAATCTCCAAGCATGAGAGTGAGGGTATAGTCGCTTACTTTCGCAGCAAAGAACCATACTTAAACGAATTGAGCAAAGACAAGGTTCTTTACTTATTCTCTTATGAAAATGCTATGGGGAAGGGTATAGTTTTTGTTGATAGATACGGGCGATAATACCAACGTATTCTCCCAGAGGAGGTAGAAAAGGCAACAGGTCCAGGAGCATCAACATACGCCCCAAACGACGTACCAAGAGCCACCTACACCCCAAGCAAGTCGACAAATCCCTTTTCTGAAGAGTATGACGCTACCTCACATTCCACCCGATGGCAGGCATTCAACAACCAAAACCAACCAGCAAACTAGCCATCATTGCAAGCATGGCTTTGACAGAGTGCAACATTGGAACAAGACCGAACCCGAGATGGTTATCAAGCCGCACGAGAGCTAAGGGATCTGCAAGAACCACCACTATATTCAAGGTATCAAGGAGAGAGTAATCCAAAGACTCAAGGGTCAACAGAGCTTGGAAGGCCACCCATAGAATGAGTTCGAAGAGATGAACCATCTCTAGCGAGAACTGTTAGAAATTATGGCCTAGGAGCACCACTGAGAGAGGAACCAGCCTACTATAGAAGACCTAAGGAGGTATATCGATTAGGACGTGGAGATCCAATGAAGAGGGTTGTAGACCATCGTAGAATTAGACCTTCTCAAGTGCAACAATGGGTAAACAAGAAATACACAGGAAACAGAGACCCAAGAGATCATGTAGCAGCCTTTGTGCGTGTAATTAGAGCTGAAGATGTGTTAGACTTCCCTACCCAATTCACAGGATTTGGAAAAACCCTAGAGGATGACGTTGCTACTTGGTTTTACTATGTAGAGTGGAGAGACTTTGAGTCTATGGAGGAAGTATTTGACGAATTTATCGAGGAATTCTCACAAAGGGGGATAGCACAAACCCATAAATTCAAACAGAAAGATGGGGAATCTGTACGAAAGGTAGCCCTAAGACTAAAAAGATATGTTAAGTTATGTCCTGTGGAAGAACTGCCAACTCAGTCCAAACTTATGCTTATATTCATCCAAGGACTAAGGAATGCGGATCTCCAGAAAGACTTACATATGAAGAGGAGCATGACGTTGAATGAGTTGACCAAGGAGGCTCTTTACCTTGTGGACAATTGTGCGGTCTACAAAGAGGGGGAGTTCAAGGACCTTGACGACGATTCATCTTCACAACAAAGTGGAAGCAAGTCTTCTAAGACAGCACCGAAAGGAGAAGTAGCTGTAAACCAAGAGCTGCTTGTAGATGAAGTGCTAAAAAAGATTACCTTGTACACCAAACCCCATGCTAAATAGCCCAAGTGGTGTGCTATTGAACAAAAATGGACAAACCATGGGACAAAGGAATGTTATTATAACAAAGGATATGTGAGAAAGAGACCTTACGCTCCCCAAACTCAGGTAGCTTCGCCTCAAGTTCCACCGATGCCTAGGTATCAAGCAGGCAACCTACCAGGACCTATAGGTGTAGAAAGACCACAACTGGTGTTGGGGCAACAACCACCCCTACCAGGATTACGACCAGTCGGTATAAGATACACACCAACTGTAACCAAATCTGAGGATAAGGCTCTGGTGCCTATGCATGCATATTATGAAGATCCCAATGGATATGCGGCAAAATCCGTCTATTATCCACCGGAAGAAACCTCGACACCAGAACCATGGAGCATGATAGGAAGTACAGGACCACCAACAGCAGCACAGGCAGCAGGAGAAGGGAGATATAGCTTAGATGAACGAACATTGTTGTTCATAGCCAACAAAGGCATGGGCGGGTAGAGACATGCATACCAACAAAGAGGAGCTCAAGGAGCACCTCAACAACCCAAGGGACCTTGCTATAAGTGTGGTGGAGACCATTGGTTAAGAGACTGTCCTCATGATGAAATCATTAGAGTCAACGCATATTGCACCGAGTGTGAAGTTACTCATTTGATTCGCGATTGCCCTAAAAACTCAAGCAAAGGAGCAAAAACCACCTTGAACATGCTAGAAACAGTACCTTCCAGTGGAGGGTCGGAAAATGAAACAATCATACATATTCAGGCGATGACACGAGCCCAAGCTCAAAGAATGACGAGCGAACCAATAGTTGAAGAGCAAAAAACCGATGACCAAAGTTCAGAAACAAAAATCAGAGAAGCACTTGGAAAGCTAGAAAGGCACATATGAAAGCCAAGAAAGAACGAGAGCAAACAGCTCTATCCGAGGAGTTAAAACATACAAAGGATAGATTAGAGCGGTTAGAGGATCTAGCTAGCTTAAGCTCACACACCACGACAACCATAGCACCCAAGAAAATAGCAGAGCCCAAAAGTGCAGGCTCAGGAGCATCTATACTGGTAGACAAGGTAAATGAGCAGTTGGATGTGCTTCTAAAAGCTTATGAAGCCAGACTAAAAAGAACCAAACCCAGGAGCAAAGATGGATGACTTATCCATATGCGGAAATAGAAAAACAAAGATTGGAAATGTGTAAAAAGATGATTGAAACAGCTCAATCATTGATGGAAGACCCGTTGGGTAAACCTGCAAATTTGCATGAAGCACCAGCTCCAACCCCTATCCAGCCAACTTTAGAGGAACAAGTAGAAACAAAGGAAAGACTCACTAATGTGGAGAGCCTATCATAGTGCCAAATACGATAGATGAGGCAAGTGACGGGTTCCAGCCTAAAACATTGACAGAAATGGGTAAGGACTGTAACGGTCTAGACGATCTGTGGAAGCACATCCGTGAGGCCAACGAGGCTAACAGGATGAGTAACCACATGAATAGCACGAGAAAGGGGAAGAATGTGATCTCACCTCCTATTGAAGAATTTGAGGCAAGGTCACAAATGAACTTTGAGATACATTCACAAGGGGGAGACCAAGGATCAATTAGTTCGGGGCACAGCCAACCACACTTGCTGAAAACTTTACCCTCTTACCTAGGAGAGTATGAATCCAAGTCGGAAGTGAGAGCAATCCCATCTCAAAGACTTTCTTCTAACAAAGTGATGGATTCACAAGGATTGATTGAGTTATTGTCCACCCCGGTGGCATGCACAATCACATTAGCAGAACTCCTAAGGTTACGACCAAACATGTGGACCACAGTAGGTAAATGCCTAGAAAATTTGGAGTGCCAGACCCCACCTTGAGACTACAGGAAAGGATCAGAGAGTTGGACAGTCCTCAACTAAACAATAGGCCAGTACCATTAAACAAGGTTGGAGAGTATTACGAGGGAGAAGATGGAAACACCACGCTACCAGTAGAATTCCAAGGAGTAGTTTCCAAAGCTATTCTTGACAGTGGAGCAGGAGTGCTATCTCTACCAAGGAAATCTGGAAAAAATGGGGAAAACCAGCTTTAAGGCCTACCATAATGAAATTGCAATTGGCAGATGGGTTCATGGAGAAGCCTCTAGGACCCTTAGAAAAGGTGATTGTCACTTCGTGTGGAATCGAGTATGAGCATACATTTGCAATAGTTGATTTCGACAAAAAGAAAAATTATGAGATCATCTTGGGAAGACCATTCATGCGACAATTGAACATTGTCCAAGATTGGGGTTACGACCACATATACCTCAGACATGGCAAGACAACAACTAAAATACACTTGAAAGACCATAGTTACAAAGATGTGAACCAAACACCTGTGGAAGAGTTTGATTCACCTTTACAGTAGCAGGATCGGAACTCCCAGCATGGTTAGGGCAACAAAAAGAGCTATGGATGTGCAGAGCTTCACATTGTGGAAGTTAAGAAGGGAGGAATGCATCTTAGAAAGAGCGATTGAGGACAAGGAGTATATTCCGGAAAATTCCCTGAAGATGCCTTGAAACTCTAGAATGGGAACACATACTAGCAACATTGGATGTCTGTACCATTATAGATAGTCCAACAAAAAATTTTGCGATAAGGATGGCTATGATGTGCTACCCTACTACATGGTAAGCATTATACCCGGAGAAGATGAGACGATAGAACCACCAGAACAAAAAGAGTTTTATAACTCCTCTGAACATCTGGAAGTAAATGATGATGCAGATAATGAGTGTTCAGACACCTCAAGTGAGCGTGGAAGGGAAATCGAGAATATCAAGTTTTATGATTTTGCTAATCAGCACCCTAAACGCCAGGAGCGCTATAGGAGGAAACAAGCAGGAAACAAAGTGAGAGAGAATTTGATGCCCATGATAAAAGGTAAAACTCACTATTTGATGCTTGTAAAAGCAGAGGATTGTGTAAAAGATCACATATCAGGAAGATTCTCAAAAGATCGCAGCGAAAGAACGCGAGAGGAAATAAAACGGGTACGAAAATCTAAAACAGAAACAAAATCACAAAAATCTCAAAAATAAAAAAAAGAAACAACAAAAGACCAAGTGTGGACCAAACTGGAGCGTAACGGAAATACCAAGAACTGAAACGGTCTTTACGTGGATATGGACTATTGAGGAAGACAGTGATAGTAAAGGGGAGTCACAGAAAGGAAACATGAATGTACCATCACACTATCGGAAATTTACCATTCAGGACAGAAAAATCATCATGACACCACCAGTCAGGGAAAGAACCAACAAAGAATCTTACGATGGGCCAGAAAATGCAAAATGCATAGACCTTGCGAAACTAGGTGAAAAGCCTCAGCCGGTCTATATAGCAAATGATTTAGAGCCCCAAGTGCAATCCTTCATGGGACACTACGGATATTATCGAAGATTCATATACATGTATGCAGTCATCGCACAATCTCTGTATCGTTTTCTAATCAATTTCGATTGGACCGAGGAGTGCGAAACTTCATTCCAAAAGCTGAAGGAAAACCTTATATAAGCACCTGTGCTTAAAGCACCAGATTGGGAAAAGACATTCCATAGTCACATTGATGCTTCTGCATATGAAATCGGAAGTATTCTGGCTCAACCTGGAGACGGAACAATGGATTTTCCAGTTTGTTATGCAAGCCGACAGTTAAACAGTGCGGAAAAGAACTACACAACCACCGAACGAGAAGGGTTAGGAATGATTTATGCTGTAAAGAAATTTCGGCATTATTTGCTCGCAAACAAATTTGTGTTCTTCACAGATCATCAAGCTCTTTTGTATCTGGTAAATAAACCATGCAATACAAGGAGAATTGTATGCTGGTTTATTATATTGCTAGAGTTCGATTTCACAGTGGTGGTCACAAAGGGTAAAACCCATCTACGAGCGGATCATCTTTCAAGATACACAACAGGGAAGCTCCTGAAGGAGTAGATGATGACATACCAAATGCTTATCTTTTCAATATTGAAATGATACCCAAATGGTCACAGGAAATTGTTAGCATTCTTTCGTTTGGAAGTAGGTTTGATAAGACGGAATACAGATCCAAACAGCAAACAATTCGACAAACAAAAAACTTCCAGTTGATAGCAGGACGGCTGTATCATCTAGGATCGGACCAAATCCTACGATTATGTATAAATCCTGAAGAGTTTGAGTGCTACCTTGAAGAAGCCTATGTCCAGGATTGTGCATTTCATTGTTCAACAGTGAAAACACACCAGAGACTGAAACAGTTAGGGGTTTATTGGCCAACTATGTATGCGGACACACATTCTTACGTTACCAATTGTACTATAAGTAGTGCCAAACGACCAATGGATCACGCGACATTGTTTCAGGTAGACATTGCACCTGCATGGAGTCAATATATCATTGATTTCTTAACCACCAAAACCTTTCTTGAGAATATCACAAGAGCACGAAAAAGAGCTATAGAGTTGGGAGCTCGCGACTTTCAGATAATTGGGAACCAACTCTATAAGCGAGGAAAGGACAATCAACTTAGAATCTGTGCAAGTGAAAGCGAAAACCTTCTGATTCTAGAACATGCACATAGCTGAGTAAGTGGAGGCTATTTTTCAAGCGATAAGACGACAAAAATTGTCTTGACCGCAGGAATTTGGTGGCCTACATTGCATATGGATGCTGAAGAGTTTGTAAAGCGTTGTGACGCATGTCAGCGCACCAAGGTGCCGATAAAGAGAGATGAGAGCATTTGCAAAATGGGACATTGATTTTGTGGGACCTATCTCACCACCTACATATCGCACCCATACCCAATATATCATTGTGGCTACAGACTATCTCACAAAATGGGTGGAAGCCAAGGCAACACAAAAAGCATATGCACGGACCACTGCACAATTTTTGTATGAGAATGTTTTTGTACGATACAATTTACCAATAGAAATTGTCAGTGATCATGGGACACATTTTCTTAATGAAGTCATTGAATATTTTCTAGAGGAATTCATGGTCATACATAGGAATCTGCTCCATACCATCCACAGGCCAATGGACAAGCTGAGGCCACCAATAAAACACTATGCACGGTTCTCACTAAAATAGTGTCAAAGTCAAGAACAGATTGGGATCAACAACTACACTCAACACTATGGGCATACAAGGTAGCTTACAAAACATCGATAGGAACAATACCATACAACATGGTGTTTGGCCTAGATGCTATACTACCCATAGTGTTTTTAATTCAAACTCTACGAGTAGTGAAAAGCTTAGAATGGATAGGGCATGAGCTATCTTCAAGAATAGATGATCTTGAAAAGCTAGATGAACTCCGCCTAAGAGCTGTAGCTTCAATCTATGCTAAAAAGAGAAGACAAAAAGAGTTTTTTGACAAGCATGTGCACACTAAGGAGTTCAAAACAGGTGATTATGTACTTGTTTATACTTTAAAGCAACATGCCAAGAAACTTAAAAAGAGAGAGATGGGACCCTTTGTGATTACTGATCTATCACAAAAGCAGAGCTATCAAGATTGCTACATTTGCAAGAGAAGAAATGCCAAACTGGATTAGTGGATGTCGACTGAAGAAATATCATTTACCACTCACACAGGATATGCTTCAACAACTTCATCAAGGAAAACAACGAATGAAGGAAAAACAGTGAGTACGAGAAGAAGCTCAAGCAGAAGCAAAAGAACGCATTGCAAAACGAAGACTTATGCGACAACAACAACAAAATGGAGCACCATTGCAAATCAATGCCATTTGACTAACTAAGTTGGATGAATACACAATGGAGCCAATAATTGCAGTCAAACTGGGTAGCAATCAAGTTGAATCGACGGCATTGATTGATTCTGGAGCTCAAGAAAATTTGATCTCTTATGGATTATACCAACAACTCAAATCCACAGGTCAACTTCATCCTCCTCCTCAAGTGTGCTGGAAAGTAGTACATCACACTCGTTGAAAACATTGGGCTGGACAATACTGCATGTACAAGTACATCAATCTATTTACCCACACAAATTTTATGTAGTCGAGGATGGAAGCACACAACACCCATGATGTTGGGACAACCTTGGCAAAAAGAGTACAATGTGCAAATAGATTGGATTGCAAATGCAGTCAAAATTCAGCATGCACAAGAACAACAGTGATAGCCTTTGCTACGGACTATCTCACAAAATGGGTGGAAGCCAAGGCAACGCAAAAAGCAGATGCACGAACCACTGCACAATTTTTGTATGAGAATGTTTTTGTACGATATGGTTGACCATAGAAATTCTCAGTAATCGTGGGACACATTTTCTTAATGAAGTCATTGAATATCTGCTAGAGGAATTCATGGTCATACATAGGAAATCTGCTACATACCATCCACAGCCCAATGGACAAGCTGAGGCCACCAATAAAACACTATGCACAATTCTCACTAAAATAGTGTCAGAGTCAAGAATAGATTGGGATCAACAGCTACACTCAACACTATGGGCATACAGGGTAGCTTACAAAACATCGATAGGAACAACACCGTACAACATGGTGTTTGGCCTAAATGCTATACTACCCATAGAGTTTTTAATTCCAACTCTACGACTAGTAAAAAGCTTAGAATGGACAAGGCATGAGCTCTTTTCAAATAGATGATCTTGAAAAGCTAGATGAACTCCGTCTGAGAGTTGTAGCTTCAATCTATGCTAAAAAGAGAAGACAAAAAGAGTTTTTGACAATCATGTGCGCACTAAAGAGTTCAAAACAGGTAATTATGTACTTGTTTATACTTTGAAGCAACATGCCAAGAAACTTAAAAAGCGAGGGATGGGACCCTTTGCGATTAGTGATCTATCACAAAGCGGAGCTGTCAAGCTTGCTACATTTGCAAGAGAAGAAATGCCAAACTGGATTAGTGGATGTCGACTGAAGAAATATCATTTACCACTCACATAGGATATGCTTAAAAAAATTCATCAAGGAAAACAACGAATGAAGGAAAAACAGTGAGTACGAGAAGAAGCTCAAGCAGAAGCAAAAGAACGCATTGCAAAACAAAAACTTCTGCGACAACAACAACTAAGTGGAGCACCATTGTGAATCAATGCCATTCGACTAATGAAGTTGGATGAAGACACAATAGAGCCAATAATTGCAGTCAAACTGGGTAGCAATCAAGTTGAATCGACGACATTGCTTGATTCTGGAGCTCAAGCAAATTTGATCTCTTATGGATTATACCAACAGCTCAAATCCACAGTTCAACTTCATTCTACTCCTCAAGTGCTGGAAAGTAGTACATCACACTCGTTGAAAACATTGGGCTCGACTATACTGCATGTACAAGTACATCAATCTATTTACCCACACAAATTTTGTGTAGTCGAGGATGGAAGCACACAACACCCAATGATGTTGGGACAACCTTGGCAAAAAGAGTACAATGTGCAGATAGATCTGGATTGCAAATGCAGTCTAAATTCAGCATGCACAATAACAACAGGTGATAGCCTTTTCTCAGCAATACCCGAATAATCAGCTGCAAGCAATGGAATCACTGGAAAAAGAGCCAAAAGCAAGAATGCCACCAAAGAACAACATGATACCCAAGGCCAACAGACAAGTAAAATCCAACCATGCTAACTACATGCATACAAAGTCACCGACGGCAATGCAAAGTTCTAGGTTACCAAAACAAGGGAAACAAGTATGGATGCGGAAGGATAGAAATGACATGGCAGACAAACAACAATGCAACGAAAGAATTCAACCGAAGCAGATAGTTCAACCAAAAACCAAGGGCATAAAACAGATATGGATCCCAAAGAAAATGCTCAGCAATAACCCAAATGTTACTCGCATTTGGATACCAAAACAAAAGCAAAAGGAACTCCCTTCAGGACAAGCAACAACGGAAGGCAGACAGCTATATTTCAAAAAGGACAAACGACTTATGTGGATGCCAATCCGCAACAAAACAGTGGCAACCAAGGAAGTAGCAAAACACCTACAAAAACCGGCAAAACTTACAAGCTACCAATGGACAGCAAAAGAAAAACGGTCCATGACCATTCCAGCCAAGCCAGTCCTCTCCATAGAAACAACTATGGCTATATCAATAGTAGCGGCAAAGCGATTGCCTTTTGTAAAAAATACAATAAAACAGAGAGCAGTAGAGTTACAGTTGTTACTTGCAAAGAAAACAGGAAACCTCGACGGCGAATTCCAATAAGCATCTTGCTTATTCCCTTCTCTTGCACAACATTAATTTTTCCATGCATTGACCGAGTATGCATAAATTAGGGCCACATTAATCGGTCAAGCATTAGCACAAATTTTTCAACCTATGCACGGCACATACTCGGAGGCGATACCTTGTCGTCCGGGAGGACTCCGGCTAGGAGGTAGGCATTCTCAAATCCGGAACCAATAGCAGGAAGAGCAAAAAAGGGCATGCTTTTGACTATTTTAAGGGTTGTTGTTTGATTGCAAAAGTTTCTGGATAACTCAAGTTTATATGCCCTTATACAGCATGTATCTATAGGTATATGGGACCAAACGCCAAATCAAGCCCCTAGGTGTGTGTATATAAGTAGAAATAGCCATTTTTCAGGCAAAATATTGGTAAAACGGAGAAATCCGACGATAAAAATTGCATGTGAGTGTATATATGTTTTGCGGTGATATTTGTGATTAATTATGATTTTTGGGAATTTTTTGGGTTTGATTTGCTATTTTCTTTTTAATTTTGCTAATTTTTGGCAGAAAAATTCAAAAATACAAAAAGCAGGTGAAAAATGGTCGTAATGGAACAAAACAAAAAATATGGGGATGATCAGTGACTAAAGACAACCTATGGTACAGTGGGAGTGCAATTATGACACAGGAGCGGAAAGCATGTTTTGGCGAGAATTTGACCGAAATGCCAATTTCTGGTAAACAAGCAAATGGAGTCCAAATCAAGGAGTCCAAATCAAGAAATTTTTCCGCCTAAACCGTTGTTGGACACCCCGTTTTTTGTAAATTTGTACATACGGACATGACGCCGGATGTCAAAATTTTGTGTGGGCTTTCTTTTTGTGGGGTTTTTAACTTGCTTCAGCAAGAACATGTACATGCACTGCAAGTCGCTAGTCTAGTGACAGCTGTCGGGCTACTGTAAGTGCCCGTGAGTGATTTTTTTGAAGTGAGACTTGTATATAACTTAAACTCATGTACAAACTTAAAAAAGTTCAGCCAAACATCATAAATTTGCAGGTTTTAGCTCGTTGTGGCTTCTTGATGCCTTTGGATGCAGTTTTTTGCCTAGACTAGCCTTCTCTACGTGTAGTCGTGTTGGGACAGCTTTCTGTTCTCGTTAATTTTTCTCATGGAAGCATATGGAATCAATTTTGGTCATCTTCAGCTTTCTCGCCAGTCATTTTTCAATCTTTTTTTCAAGCTTTAAAGTGCCCCAATTGGAGTTGTGCTCTTCTCTGCAGGGTTATGGCTATGGTAGCCTAGTGGAAAATTGTGTGTAGACAGATTCGGAGGGCATGTATCTATGAATAATGGAATTGATGTTGAAGTTATGGGTTTGTGATGTTTGATTGTGAAAGGAGAGGATCTTGTCTTCATCTGCATTGGTCAGCGTGTGCTGTAAATCCGTGCTTTGACAGGGTTTGCTCCTATGTGACATAGTCTCTTGGGTAGGCGACGGCTAGTAAATTCCCAAGGGTCTACTCCTATTGGACTTGTGGTGTTTCAAAAGGATTTTGCAAAGATTTTGGTGTCTTGTAGTTCTCTTTCAACGCTCTTGGGTGACATCACTATAGAGGTGTTTCAATTTGCTTGTTTCCCAACACCGCATCTCGCAAGAAGTTGGGAGCACATGTCAAATTTCACGAAAAGTGGTTCTGGGACCCCCATTATAAGAAATTTTCACTTCATTTTTAGCCCATTTTCACTATTGACCTTTTGGAGAGAGCTTCTACCACCTAGAGCGAATGGACCTTCCAGCAGCTTCTACGATACGTATGACTGCCCGACGAGCTTCAGACATGAGAGGTAGGCTCACCACCTTGAGCTTTTCGCGCATGGTTGTCGTTTTGTCGCGAAAACTAGCGTAGGGTTCACACACAAAGCGGGCAGTAGAGACCTACATGTAGAGGCGGCGACCTAATGGCTAACCCAAAAGCAACGAAACTTCATCGTCAGCTTACCCTAGCATAGGAGACCAGTCTTGGATGCCCAAAGGCAGTAGAAAACCATCGGGAAAAACCCTAATTCCTAGAATCCCGCAAGAGGCCACCAAATGGGAAATCAGCGAAAAGGCGCCCAAATGCTACCAAAATTCATGGGTAGGAGTATCTCGACATGCTCCACAAGTCTATGTGACCCACATGACCAAAAAGTGACCCGAAGCGGCACTAAACTTCAGAAACGGCATCAGACACACAAAGCGTCAAATTGCTCTCGCGGCGAAACCGCATGCCCATTTGCCACCAAACTTCACGAGCCACTTTCCTAGACCATCAACAACCAAGTCCTATGGTGGTAGACCACCACAAATCATCGAAGATATGTAAACACAACCACGGGTGCTTCTAGAGCGACAAAATGCCAAATGAAGCTCCGGTGAAGCCAAAGTCGACAAAAAACAAACATCAAGAAATTTCATCGCCAAAAAGCACTCCAAAAGTCAGAAAACGGCTCGGAGGCTCTGAAGTCCACACAGGGAGTTACATTCTATCCATTTGACTTTTTTGTTGAAATTAGGCTTAAAAGGGACTCAGGGGGACCAAGGGCAGGCACTAGTGGCACATTCCATGAAAAAATCATCAAGAGACATCCTACACATAGGATGTCTCAAGGGCATTTCTGGGCACACATCCCAACATTTTTCATCACACACATTTTCTGAATGACCTTTACATGCTAGCCACCAAGTTTCATCACATTTGGACCAACATTGACCTCATATGCATGAAAAAAAAAAAATGCAAAGTTAGAGCATAGAGGCAATAATGGGCCATAGACCTACTAAATCTTGTCCAAATCACATGAAACTTGCACAACACATTCATAAGCACATAACCAACCAATCTGTGTGGTCAAAAGCAAAAATTGATGAAATAGACATCCTACACGTAGGATGTCTATTTGACATTTTTGGCCTACAGAGGATGTTTGTCCATTCCAGATCCAATCACATCATCATCAAGAGCTCATATACCAATTTTGAAGCCATTCTAATCATTTTCCACCCCAACACCTTCAAGATACACTTTTTGAGCCCAAAAACACTACACAAGCTCTTACAAGCATCAATCCTTGTCCAAATCCAAATCCAAGAGCATAGCTATGTTCCATAGGCCAAGGACTACCCACATAACAAATCCCATGCCATTTTGACGAAATAGACATCCTACACGTAGGATGTCTCTAACATAATTTAGACATTCTTTGCAAAGAGTGACATCATGGGAGTCAATACCATGGTGCAATGAACCCATATACCAATTTTCAATCCATTTGGACATCACTTGCTACCTGTTATGGACTTTCTACCCAATTTGTGACCTAAAGCCTGAATCGGCCCAAAAAATCCACTTTTTGATGCCCAAATCCATATCCAAGCACATAGCCATGTTTCATAAGCCATGCACTACCAGCATATCAAGTATCAACCAATTCTGATGAAAAAGACATCCTACGCATAGGATGTCTAAATGGAAATTTTTGGCTAGAATGGCATTGTGAGCACATGCACATTTTCACAAGTTCCTTTAATCTTTATTTTCAATTTTCAAGTCATTTGGATAGTTAAAACTCATTTTCTCAGCTAATATGGAAAAACACTAACTTCGGACTACTGAGTGCAGCAGGATCTATGGCAGCCGCGAAGTCACCGGCAAAGAAGAAAAGAATGACCATTAAGGATTACCTAGAAGAAGTGGAGCCCTTTGTCATACCAGAAGGAACACTAAAGCCCACCAGCACATGGATCCAAGAAGATCTGCTAGAGTCCAACGACCTAAAGATCTACCAAGGAGTGTTTAAAGACAGTGAAGGGAATGTGCTTGAGCTACCAATGCTACCGCGGGAACTCAATGAGTTCGTAAGAAGCAAGATGGCCGGGTACTTGGAGAAGATTGATCTCCACAACTATTTTGAAGCAGTGCCAGCAGGGGTTGACATAAAGAGAGTCTGGAAATTTGTAACAACAATAAAAGTAGACGGAGTGGCCAGAGTAACCGATCTGCAAGGCAGGCCAGAAACAGAAATAGTCATCACCGAGAAAGTTGTAGCAAATGCACTAGACCTCTCCAACAAGGGGGATAGTGTAACTAAAAGAAGAGATGATGTTAAGGTGTACACTGAGAAGAAAGGTAACTACACTTTTGAAGATATTGCCAACCCAAGAGTGGCAATCATGAGTCAGTTGTACAACCAATACTTCCATATGTGTACGAAGCGGCCACAAAAGTACAGAATGCCGCCATGAGCAATTGCCACGACATTCACTTGGGCAATGATGAGGAGCACTCCAAAGATAATCAATTATGCACCATATATACATGACAACCTAGTGAAGATGGGTAACAAGAAGCCCACATATATTGTGCCAGGAGAACTAATCACTAAGGTGATTTATGGGGCATTGCACGCAAAAGGGAGATGTCCTAACCCCCCATCACAAAACGACTGGCTGAGGCTCAAAGAAGACAAATAAGACGAGCCACAAAAAGCACCAAGGGTCGCCACCAGATTGAAAAGAAGGCTAGAGCCTGTTCAAGAAGAGCAGCCAGAGCAAAAGAAGGGAAAGAAATAATTTGCCCAAGTGCCGGAAAAAGAGACAAAGTCACAAAAAGCGGCAAGACTAGAGCGGGTGATGGAGATCTTTAGAGCAGTATGGGCCCTTAAAGGAAATTTGAGTGAACTCTGGAAGCCGCCTCTAGAAGCAATGTCGGGATCATCCCAAAGGGTACAAAGGGACATATTCAAAGGGTACAAAGGGACATATTCAAAGGGTACTCTAGAAGGCTTCCACAGTCGCATTCGACTTGGCAAGCACAGGGCCTAAGGAGAAAATGCAAAGCATCAGGTTAGTAGAACTAAAAGAGATGGCCACAGATACAGTGGACCTGCAGCCGCCCTCCAACAATTGGGATGTGGTAATGACAAAGTTAATCGGGTTAAGAGCGTAGCCCATGGCCTCAGAAAGTGAGATGGCAGCTCTCAAGGCCACTTAAGTGAAGATAAATCTGGAAGTAGACTCTTTACAAGGACATAGTCAAAGGCAGAAAGAGAGAGAAGCGGAGCTATAGGCCAATCTAGCAAGGGCATTGCGAAGATGCCAGGAAATGGAAAAAGAAAACCACGCAGCAGCCCAAAGAATGCAAGGAGTTGAAGATGAATGTAAGCAACTCAGCAAATCATTGATAGATGCCGAGAGGGAAAGGGATAACCTGACCCTACAGCTGGCTGAGGAATCCAAAGAAGTTGAAGCAATGCGAAACGCCAAAGAAAAGGAGGAGATAGATCAAGAAGCCAGCCAGGATGAGGTCCTTGAGCTCAAGGACCAGCTCAAATTGAAAGATCAAACCATCCAGAGGCTACGGGAATCTCCTGCCAGAGTCAGAGCTACTAGCTCGACTCACATCACTACGAAAAGCCAAATTTATGAAGAACAGATGCAAGAACTTCAAAAAGAGCTGAATCTAGAGAAAAAGCAATGATTGATGATGGTAGAAGACCATAAAGCCATGTAAGAGGAATTAGAAAGTATCAAAAGAAATCTCGAGGAGGCAGAGAAGATAAACGCCGAGTTAAACGACCTCCTCGTGAATATGGGAGAAGAAGATGAAACAGAAAAACAGAAACTCCTAAAGCAGATTGAGGAGCTGAGAGGACAGCAAGCTGGAGAGCAAGAAGGCACAGGGCCAGTGGCCAATGAGGGCATAGATTTATAAAATGTGGCAGATCCTGTGGACACACCTATGGAAGAGGAAATCCTAGAAGGATCCTCTCAAGAGCCACAAGATCTGACACAGGAAGAGGAAGAAAAGCTACGTAAGGCAATAGAGGTGGAGATCAGAGAAAAGACTAATGAAGCCTTGGAATGGGAGCAGAGGGTTTTCAAATCCATGACTATCTAGAAGATTGATGCCAGCAACCTCAGGCGCGAATGGCTTCAACCCTCTCTCCCATATCCTTTGCTAAAATATGAAGCCGCCACCATCAATAAGAGGATTAGAGAAGAGCCAACAGTGCCACTACTACAACG
The DNA here is from genome assembly GCF_014529385.1 of Adiantum capillus-veneris. NCBI lineage: Eukaryota > Viridiplantae > Streptophyta > Polypodiopsida > Polypodiales > Pteridaceae > Adiantum > Adiantum capillus-veneris. The sequence goes on from NW_028221565.1 coordinate 57,172, forward strand.
CAGATATCTCTCAGCTAGAAGGATCCAGGTTAATAGTTGACTCTCAGCCAAAATGGAGGAAGGCTTGGCTGACTAAGTACCCACAATACCTAATCCATTTGGTAGAGGCACCGAAAAACATCATAGACAACCTCAGCTTTTGTCCTCTACCAAGGATCAGGACGTGGAAGGCCTTAGAGATATTACAAAGGAGCCAACACACTTGGCTGAATTATCCTAAGCTACCGGGCTTGAAGGCAAGTGAGAGAATAAGTGTCAAATACATGGTGAAAATCCTAACGGGCGCCATCAAATTGTTCACTGGCTCACCTGCCCTTACATGCATCATGATGAAGAAAATATGCAAAAATATTCTAGCAGCATTTGAGACATTCAAGCATGGCCAGGTGACAAACAGTATCTTCTTCTTCCAAGATACTTACAGATGTGCCTATGATCTGTCTGGTTAGCCTTCCAAGGAGGTGATACATGCGTTGTATCAAAGGATAATGTTTCTGGCATCCTATCACCTCCAGGCCTTTGAAGAAGCGTTCTACACCGGCTTCTTCACAATAAACACTGATATTTTTGACCCAACAATGATGAATCTACATGCAAGATACGAATCATTGATCAGGATGCGAGAACCATACGATGAAGAAGTAGCTCAGCGGCCATGTCGGGGACGACATGAGCAAGGAGGGGGAAGTGTTAGAAGCTGGACACACCCCACGGAAACTCACTTCTCAGAAGATTATCATTTTTTGTAATTATTCATTTATTGAGGAAACCTGATTTTTCACCTTGTAAATATTGGGACTTACAAAAGTTTCCAAACTGTATCCCAGTTTTGATAGTTAGATGGAGTAGATGGTTGATTTGGAACTTTAAGGTTTGAGAATTGTAAGGTATATATACCACTTTTTGACCTTAATGAGAAAACCTTTTTTTATTTTAAAAGAAGTTTTTGAAGTCTGTGAGTGAACGTACTGTGTACGAGAGAGAGTGTGAGCTTCATCTTGACGCTACGTGTGCACCGGTGGTCGGAATTGAGTGCGGAGAAGTGACGAGAACTACGTGCCGATACCTACATTGCACGCGTACGGTCCGGTTTTGCGAGCTCCTTCTACGAGCTTCATCTGGTGATTTGGTGAGCATACGTTGTCCTCTTTTGCATTGCAACATATCCACACGTTCACATTGAGTAGAGCTACACATTAGGCACTTTAGATTTAGGAAATGAAGACCTGCAAATTTCGGCCAGACGTCCTACGTGATTTTGCACCGGGTGTTTTGGGTTGGGATTTTTGTTCATAGACCTTAGGGAGAATGACCTATTGGTGTTAGTAGGGTCTCCTTCAAGTTCTGTGGTGTTTCGGGATTGTTTGATGGGTGTTCGGCTCTAGAAAACGTTGTAGGAAGTTTCCTCTTATGCACTCTTAAGGGCTGTGACTTATACAATTGGTAGAGACCTCTGTAGGAATTAATTAGAGGTCGGTCGAGTATAGGTTAACACCTTATGCTTCCTTCCACGCGCCTGCGGGTCGAACTTCGTCCTTAGCTGACATTATATGTTAGGTGAGTTCTCACTGTGCTGACGTCCGTCGCGGCGTATCTGTCAAACACATGCTTAGAGGCGAGGAAGGAGAAGCTGAGGGGCTGAATTGAGAGCTATTTGGGGACGTTTTTGAATGAGTTAAGGGGCTGATTGTGCTTGGAGCAGGAGATGGTGCAATGGAGCTTGAGAAGTGGAGCATATGAGGGGAGGGATGGCATGTTACAGAGGGCTGAAATGGTGTGTGTGTGTGTGTTTGTGTGGCCTTCTTGTAGTTTGTTTGATGGAGGAAGAGACTGTGTGTGCATGCCATGAATTGGCGCAAGTGGATGGGGAGCCAGGAGCGCTACCTGCTAGGTGTGGGGTTGGCATTTTTTATTATGCGCAAGTTGTGAGCAATTGGCAGCTTGCAATTTTAAGCTTGTGAGGTGTTGAGTTTGAATTAAATTGGTTAAGGGTGTATTCACACCATGGTTCATTGAGTTGTTAAATGTAGTAGCCGTAGGGTACTTACCGGATAGTGTATCTGGGGTAGGCCTTAACGTTGTTAGGAGTTTTTTGGAGCAAGGGATTGCGCATATTTACATATACATGCATGGTGCATCAAATAAAGAATTGCCCATTTTTCAGAGCCAGGTGGTTATGTGGGGCCCACATGTGTACACGTAGGACAGGGTGTACATAGTGCATCGATTTTCACTATTATCAATACCACTGTGTTTTTTCTACAATAAGGAGAAGTTGGTAGCACGTTGTCGAGAAATTTGCGGTCTTGCCAGGAAAGCACCGGGCTTATGGCTGTGAGAGTTTGTGAGAGAACTCAACAAAAACTCTATGAAGGAGTTAAACCATAGATGCCATGAAGAGTAGGGTTTGGAAAGAAGTGCAATCAAAGAAGACTCACTCTTTCTCTCTTGCACTCACACACACAAAGAAAGAACGCAAAAGAGAATGTCAAAACAATACGAAGATGAAAACATCAAGGCTATGGTCATATCGTATCATGGGTAATATGAAAGGGTTAATGGATGACTTAATGGCATTCAATCTTGGCTGACCAAATAGGCTACGAATTGTTCTTTGGAATTGTAGTTTTGTGCTTACCATAATATATATATTTTGTCTAGTGATTGGGATTAATTGTGTGTACAAATTCTCTTGGTTCATAGCAAGATAACTACGCTTACATCAAAAGAAAAATTATAGTCTATGAGAGGTAGTATGATGGGATCCGGTGATAGAAGTATTTCATTGAGCCTTTCAGGGCCGAAGAGAAACACTATACGTTGTTGAAAGTGTATTTTACGGCTAATCCATACGTTAATTCTAATAGATCGTACAGAGTGAAAGCGATAGAAATGATCATCATGTGGGTTATTCATCTAGGATAATATGAGAAAAATGTAGATATGAGAGAAGTGAAGAGATGAGAAGTTTCCCTCCCAAGCCCTATTCTTGCCTGTAGGCAATAAGGATACTGCGGGGAGAGATGTACCTGTAGCAAGGAGAACCTAAAATTTGTAGAGATGATGAATTACTAAGAGTGAGAGAGATAGGTTTGGTTAAGGAGATGAGATAAGATACATATATATATGTTTTGGATTAGAGATGAAAATGGAAACAACAAGAAATCAAGAAAACATCAATGTAGAACACATCTTACTTGACAAACCCTTCGGCACCATTATCGATGGAGAGAGAAGAAGAGTGGATAATTCCACTTTGATTGATACATCAAGTGCAATACCTTCTTTGATTAGAGTTGATCTTCCAAGGTTAGCTTGTTGCAAGAATGGCTAGTATCTCTCTAGGAGAAAGTGTAGGCTTGGGCTTATGTTAATGGCTAAGTAAAATTAGGCATTACTACTCACTCCCTCAAGAATTCCTCTCATCAATGGCTTGAATGCTTGAGTTCCTTCCAAGGAAGAAGAGGTCCCCTTTTATAGGTGAAGGGAACCCCCAAGGGTTTACACAAGAAGAGAGGAGCCAGTGTGAACATGAATTGGAAAAGTTGGAAATGAGCTGTCCTTGCATGATGTGGGCAAACTGGGGTCCAGTATTTTTATCATATCTCCTCAACCGTGGCTCCAAATAAAAAAGTAAAAATATAGGCAAAAACTTCAACTCATTAGCTACGATTTTCATTTTCAAGAAGTTTTCCAATTCGGATTGGAACCTTGTGTAAAAAATTCATCAAAATAGGGTCCATTTATGGCAGCAAAAGTCTTCATGTGGTCTCCTTAGCCTAGACTTTCATTTAATTCCAAAGGACACCTCATTCCATATGAAAGCATGACATTGCTCCTTGACAAAGTTTTGTAATCATGCTTGCAATAATCCATTAAAATAAGTGTATCTTTGAAATCATGCCACCTAGTGTCCCACTAGGATTTGATTCTCTCCTAGTAGCTATTTAAAAAGAAATATAAGAAAAGTATACAAAATACATATATATATATTGGAGTTTACCCTAGATATAGGATCTAGCTAGGGTGTGAGATGATAAGGAAATAGTAGAAATAAAGAATCAATGCTTTTTGCCCCAAGTTAAAGAGGCGGAGCTATTGATGCTTTTCCCATAGTATTTTCTGATGGTAAAGTAAGGATATGTTACCCTTGAGAAAAATAATAGGATGAGATAGAAGGCTTATTATTATACTTAAATATGCATATGTACACTATAGGGAAATATAATTATGTATCTAAAAAAATACAAGATAGATCTTGTAGCATGTGTTCCCCCTGTAAACCTGCACATCCTCCGGTATGTGCCACATTGTCTCTTTGTAAGATTCGAGCTCTTGTACATCTTCCTTGTCTTCTTCTTCACTGAATGATTCCAGAGCTTCATGTTCACTTTGATCTTCACCTGTGTTTTTCTCTTCTTCCTCATCCATCTTCTAAATCATTGTCTCCTCTTCTCTTAAACATTTTAATCCTTTTCCTGCAATGGGAATCTTTACTTCTGTACCATCTAGTTCAGACAAGCTGTAAGTAGCATTTTCATGCACATGCTTTACAACATACGGTCCAAACCATCTTTTTGAGAACTTACACATGACTGTGTGCTGGTTATCAAGGCTACTATCATACACTAAAACCCTGTCACCTTTGTCAATTGCTTTGCTCCTGAGTCGATGTTGCTTATCAAAATAGTCCTTGTTTTTCAACCTTGCATTTTTGAGTCGTTCTTTTGCAGCTTCAATGTCTCCAGGTCTTCTCTCTAGCTGCCTTATACGCAGTGCAAGGAGATCTTCCCTACTAAGCCCCTCTTGCCAAGGTAGTACATTCCATGTGGGAATTGTATCCTCAATAGGCATCATTGGCTTTTGACCATGCATAAGCTCCGCAAGCATGTAGCCAGTTACTGAGCTATGTGTTGTACGATCAGCCCATAAAGCATATGGTAACAATTTTGGCCACTCACCAACTCTTCCTTCGCAAGCCTTGGCCAAAGCTTTGATGATAGGAGGATGTCCTCTTTCACTCTTTCCATTGCCTTCAGGGTTGTAAGCTGTAGTAAGAGAAAGCTTGATCCCTAATCTAGAAAAGAACTCCCTTGCTTCTTCGGCATCCAGTTCACCTCGATCTGCAGTGATTTTTCCCACACAACCGTAACGGCAAATCACCTCATCAAGAAGGAATTTGCACACAGCTTCTGTGGTCTTAGCTCTTAATTCTCTTCCTTCAACCTGGTTAGTTAGGTCCTCTCGTGCAAGAACCAAGTATCCCATTTGCCAGAGTCCTAAAGGCATCGTGACTAGATGCACAACCCATTTATAGTGCATGGCTAGTGGATATGTAGGGTGCAATCCATCACGATGTCGAACATTTGAATACATTTGACAAGCTACACATGACTCTACAAACTGAGATACATCTTTATACATACCCTTCCACCAGTATTTTTCTTTCAACTTGGAGAAGGTTGCCCACACACCCCTGTGCCCAGCCCATAGACTCTCATGAAACTCTTGCATGAGCTTTACTTGGGTCTCTTTTTTACATATAACCCGTTGTGGTGTAGCACCCTTTTGTTTAGGATGCTTCCATAAGTAACCATCCCTTAAAAAGTACCCATATGCTTTCCTGCGTATCCTCTTGCATTCTTGTTCAGACCAATCATCCTGTTTTGTTAGAGTACTCAAGTACCTTCCAATAGAAAGCCAATCACCTTCATAAAGATCTTTCAAGAACAATTCAAGTGAATTAGTCATGCAGACATTGTTACCTTTGACATGAGAGATAGAATAGAATTTTGTGCCTATCATCTCCCTCATCAATCATTTGTGACTCATCTTCATACCTTGCCCTTGATAGCATATCTGCCACTATATTGTCTTTACCTGCAAATGTGCTTAAACTCGGGATTTTAGGACTTAATGTAGGCAATCCACCGCAACATAGCAATGTCTGGTGTTGAGCAGCTTGTAATCATCCCAAGAAGTGGTAGACAATCTGTTTCTACAACCACACATGCACCAATTAGGTACTCTTTCCCACTTTTCAAGGCTGTAACCATACCCCATAACTCTCTCTTTATCTATGGATAGTTTCTTTGGCGAGCACTTAGTACCTTTGCTCCAAATCTTACCACATACCTGTGTCCTTCTTTGTCATCTTGCCCTATTGCCCATCCAATCCCTGTAGGACTGGTATCTACTGTCACAATCACTGGCCTTTGACACTCATTGTCTACCTTTCTCAAAGTCGTTGCTGACTGGAGTAACTCCTTTAGCTTTTTCATGGATTTTATATGTGCTTCTGTCCATTTAAACTTTTGATTCTTTCTAAGCAGCTGATAAAGAGGATCAGCTACATGTGCATAATGTGGAATCCAAATAACATAGAAGACACATGCTTCCAGAAACCTTTTAATCTCAGTGATGCTAGTGCATGTTTCTTTCATTCTTTGGATGGCATCTACCTTTGATGGACAAGGTTTCCTACCATATGGCGCGCACATGTGCCCCACAATGAGCACTTCTTTGACACCAAACATAGACTTTTTCCCTGAAAATGTAAGATTCACTTCTTCCAACCTAGACAAAATTTTATCACAATCATTTATGTGATTGACCACAAACCTGCGACATCCCTTGAGATCCAAAGCTTCATCTTTGTCACTTTCTTCACATCCTTTGATAGGCAAATCATCAATGAAAGGCATTGTGATTTGAGGAATAAAGTCACGTAAGACCTTATTCATCCCATTCATCATATGTGCAACCGAGTTGGTTGCTCCTTGTGGCAAGGTACACATCCTTACCAAACCCAAAGGTGTCCTCATGGTTGTCAAGTCTCTGCTTTTGATTGCAAGCTGAAATTGATCATACCCTGAGTAGAGATCCCCCATTGAGTAGATTGCCCTCCCTGCAAACGCCTCTGCAAATTCATCCACAATTGGACCTGTACCTACATTTCTAATTGTCACCTTGTTCACTGGTTGCATATCTTGGATGAAGTGTAGAGAACCATTCTTCTTTGGAACTGTGAACCACCTGTTTGAGTATGGAGCACAAGAAGGCTCCAAGATTCCCATTTTGATTTTCGCATTCAGTAGCTCTACTAACTTTGGCAAATGAGCCTTTGGAACCGGAATAGGCCGCAGATTCCAAGGCACATGAGGTATTGTGAAAATTACCATAGGAGCTACAATATAAGGATCAACACATCCTATCTCATGTGGCTCAAATGCAAAAGCCTTACCATGCTTTGAAAGCATTTCTTTGAAGCACTTTGTCTCCTCCTGTGTTAGAAACTCCTCGCAACCAATCTGCAACTCTTGAAAAGACTCCTTTGTGAAGGTATGCCCGATCTTCTTAGGATTCCGCAAACTTGGTTGTAAGGAAGCTTGTTCAATCTTTTCCCTGTTGTTGGGTGGTAAGGGTGAAGCTACTGGTCTCACCTTCTTTGCTACACTCTTGTATTTAGTTTCAACATGGACTTCTGGGCCAACTGTTTGGCTTTCTTTAAAGGCTTCTATTACTTGATACATTTACATAGAGCAAACTTCCACAACTTCATTTTCAAGATGCAAACTAGACCTCATTATAGCATCAAGCTCACCCATAGTATCTACAAAAGAAACTTGTTCACACAAACCCAAAACATTTTCAGTAGGCTTTAGCAACCCACTCTTTTTCATGCCTATTTGTACATTATGCACATAATGCCTCTCATATCTCTTCAAACCTTCAAGTTTTGTAAAACATACTGATCCATTCCTTGTTACCAAGGAGCTCATCGAGAAAGTTTCACCTATTTTTGGATCAGGCGAGACCCTTTTTCTTTCTGTACCACTGCAATCCCGCTTTACAATGGTACTCGTCCAAAACCCATCATTTCTCTATGATAATGAAACTTTTTGCTTACCTTTGGTAGAGGATGTTCTGTGAGGTTGTCACGATTTCTTTCATGGTTTACACAGACTGTGAGAAATTGGACAGCTCGTTTACCATCTTTGCTACGTATTCTAGCATATGCTGAACCATCGTCCATAACCTTTGTTTCCATTCGAACTCCCACAATGTAGGGTTGTCCAAGGATGAGATGATATGAAGATGTATCCTGAACAAAGAAGTTTTGGTCAATCTTTACATCACCTATTGTCACCTTCACACCTGGACATGCTGCATACAATTCACTGGATGAATTGTTTGCCACTTTTACCATCCAACCATGATCTATGTCCATCGGCCATTTGCACTTGTTGTAGAGACTCTTTGACATTATGTTTATTTCTGAACCATGGTCAATCAAGGCAACAAATGGCTCTTCAAGATCACCTACCTTGACCAAAGTTTCTGTAGTAGCCCTTGCCCAATGACTTCGTGAATAGTAACTCCTAGGAATATCTTCAACTTCTTCATCATCATTTGAGAAATGCACTTGCTTCACTTTCCCACTAGATTGGTAGCATCCTACCATAGCTCCATCATTCTCCTTATTTTGCAGTTGCATCCCTTGTGTCTTCGAGGTTTCCCCTTCAACCTGTGGACGAGAAACTTCAGCAAGGGTTTGCCTCTTCCTCTTGATGATGTCAATGATCTCCTCGTGGAACTCACGCTTTGCAATACCAAGAACTTCTCCCAGAGTGAACTCAATCTTGCTATTCAAGATCCTTTCCTCCAAGACTTTCTTTAAATCTGTAGCAACCTCAATATCAGATTGTAGTTTATAAGTTGGGCCTTTTGTCTTACCTTTCGTTGGCTCTTTCTTCTTTCCTGTTGTAGACTCCTCCATGAGTACTTCACGTGGAAATGCTCCTTGTGTTGAGGGTGTTTGAGAAGGCATTGAGTCGCTTCTTCCCCCACTTCTAGAAGCTCTTTTTGATGGTCCTTCATCAACATTCTCACGTCTGCGCTTCTCTTCTACAATTGCCTCATTTTGTTGGCATTTTGTAATGTAGGCATGCACTGACAATGAGTCCACTGGATCATTCCATCCTGTTTCTAGACGTATGCAATCACCTGCTTCATGTAGAATCTCTTTTGTAAGCTTTCCCTTTTTAGCTAATTGCATGACATTTGGCCAAATTTGACCATGATGGTCACTCACCTCTTCATCACAAAAATGTTCAATTTTTACTCCATAAGTAGCTGCCTCAACTGAAGAGGTGGCATGCTTGGTTTCCATATCTTCAACTAAGGTTTGCATTCCCCCCTTCCGAAAGTTAGTTCTCAAGGGTGGACCTATCTCTCTTAAGTGGATTTTACCATCCTTAAAAAGACAACATCTTTTGACAAAGCATCACTAAAATCATCACAATCCCTTCTTACATGGTCTGTACTATCGCACCAAATACATCTATTAACAAACCCTTCTTTGGGCTGTTGTCTTTGCAGGAAGTGGCCCTGATGGTTGGCCTTTTTCTTCAAGCTTTGCAAACTTCACCTTCAAGTCACGCATTCCCTTCACAAGCTCATCTAGCATGGACTCATCAAACTTAGGAGCCATAAAAGTAGGCTTTACCATTTTGTCAGAAGTTGAGGTGGAGGACTTGTAGTGTTTACTACCATCTTGTCCCTTCTTCTTTGTCGTTTGGCAAGCAATGAGACAGCACCTTCAACCTCATTCCAGTCAGTCTTTAGTCCTTGCTCAGCATCATTATCTTCAAGAAGAAGCTCCAAATTTTCTTGAAACTCTTTACCTGCAGCTTCTAAGAAAAGATCTGTCTTCTCTGCATCTAGTGTGGCCCTTTCTGTCCTTGTGAGTTGTGCATAGCGCCGCTCAAATTCCCTAAGTAGTTCTGTTATTGATAGTCCTTGCTTTGGCTTGACTACCCATTCTAAGAATGTCCTTTTGGTCACTCTCTCAGAGTCCTCCATGAAATATTCCTCCTTTAAAGCTACTTTGAGTTCTTCCCAATTTCTCCCATGCCCATCTTTAATTGCCGTAACATGCTCTCTAATTTCTGGAGCAAGAACTAGCTCAAAGCTTTGAATCATCTCACCTTCTGACACGCGATGCAGCTCCATCTCCTTCACATACTCGCGTAAGTACTTGGTTACATCTTTGCCATTGAACTGATCCATTCTGTTGACGACCGTTTGTATGGTCTTCGTTGCTGAAATCTCCCTTCTTTCAGTAGCATGTTGTTGCTGCATGAACATTGCAAATGCTTGAAACATTTGCATTGTTGCTGGGTCAAAATGTATACCCTGTTGCTCAACATGATCACACATGGTTACCCACAAACTCTCACCCTAGCAGATTCGTGTCGGGTTCACCAAAAATATGTCGAGAAATTTGCGGTCTTGCCTGGAAAACATCGGGCTTATGGCTGTGAGAGTTTGTGAGAGAACTCAACAAAAACTCTATGAAGGAGTTAAACCATAGATGCCATGAAGACTAGGGTTTGGAAAGAAGTGCAATCAAAGAAGACTCACTCTTTCTCTCTTGCACTCACACACACAAAGAAATAACGCAAAAGAGAATGTCAAAACAATACGAAGATGAAAACATCAAGGCTATGGTCATATGGTATCATGGGTAATATGAAAGGGTTAATGGATGAGTTAATGGCATTCAATCTTGGTTGACCAAATAGGCTACGAATTGTTCTTTGGAATTGTAGTTTTGTGCTTAACATAAATATATATTTTGTCTAGTGATTGGGATTAATTGTGTGTACAAATCCTCTTGGTTCATAGCAAGATAACTACGCTTACATCAAAAGAAAAATTATAGTCTATGAGAGGTAGTATGATGGGATCCGGTGATAGAAGTATTTCATTGAGCCTTTCAGGGCCGAAGAGAAACAATATACGTTGTTGAAAGTGTATTTTACGGCTAATCCATACGTTAATTCTGATAGATCGTACAGAGTGAAAGTGATAGAAATGATCATCATGTGGGTTATTCATCTAGGATAATATGAGAAAAATGTAGATATGAGAGAAGTGAAGAGATGAGAAGTTTCCCTCCCAAGCCCTATTCTTGCCCGTAGGCAATAAGGATACTGCGGGGAGAGATGTACCTGTAGCAAGGAGAACCTAAAATTTGTAGAGATGATGAATTACTAAGAGTGAGAGAGATAGGTTTGGTTAAGGAGATGAGATTAGATACATATATATATGTTTTGGATTAGAGATGAAAATGGAAACAACAAGAAATCAAGAAAACATCAATGTAGAACACATCTTACTTGACAAACCCTTCATTGTTGATGGAGAGAGAAGAAGAGCGGATAATTCCACTTTGATTGATACATCAAGTGCAAGACCTTCTTTGATTAGAGTTGATCTTCCAAGGTTAGCTTGTTGCAAGAATGGCTAGTATCCCTCTAGGAGAAAGTGTAGGCTTGGGCTTATGTTAATGGCTAAGTACAATTAGGCATTACTACTCACTCCCTCAAGAATTCCTCTCATCAATGGCTTGAATGCTTGAGTTCCTTCCAAGGAAGAAGAGGTCCCCTTTTATAGGTGAAGGGAACCCCCAAGGGTTTACACAAGAAGAGAGGAGCCAGTGTGAACATGAATTGGAAAAGTTGGAAATGAGTTGTCCTTGCATGATGTGGGCAAACTGGGGTCCAGTATTTTGATCATATCTCCTCAACCGTGGCTCCAAATAAAAAAGTAAAAATATGGGCAAAAACTTCAGCTCATTAGCTACGATTTTCATTTTCAAAACGTTTTCCAATTCGGATTGGAACCTTGTGTAAAAAATTCATCAAAATAGGGTCCATTTATGGCATCAAAAGTCTTCATGTGGTCTCCTTAGCCTAGACTTTCATTTAATTCCAAAGGACACCTCATTCCATATGAAAGCATGACATTGCTCCTTGAAACTCTTTACCTGGAGCTTCTAAGAAAAGATCTGTCTTCTCTGCATCTAGTGTGGCCCTTTCTGTCCTTGTGAGTTGTGCATAGCGCCGCTCAAATTCCTAAGTAGTTCTGTTATTGATAGTCCTTGCTTTGGCTTGACTACCCATTCTAAGAATGTCCTTTTCGTCACTCTCTCAAAGTCCTCCATGAAATATTCCTCCTTTAAAGCTACTTTGAGTTCTTCCCAATTTCTCCCATGCCCATCTTTAATTGCCCTAACATGCTCCCTAATTTCTGGAGCAACAACTAGCTCAAGCTTGAATCATCTCACCTTCTGACATGCGATGCAGCTCCATCTCCTTCACATACTCGCGTAAGTACTTGGTTACATCTTTGCCATTGAACTGGTCCATTCTGTTGATGACCGCTTGTATGGCCTTCGTTGCTGAAATCTCCCTTCTTTCAGTAGCATGTTGTTGTTGCATGAACATTGCAAATGCTTGAAACATTTGCATTGTTGCTGGGTCAAAATGCATACTTTGTTGCTCAACATGATCACACATGGTTACCCACAAACTCTCACCCTAGCAGATTCGCGTCGGGTTCACCAAAAATATGTCGAGAAATTTGCGGTCTTGCCAGGAAAGCATCGGGCTTATGGCTGTGAGAGTTTGTGAGAGAACTCAACAAAAACTCTATGAAGGAGTTAAACCAAAAATGCCATGAAGACTAGGGTTTGGAAAGAAGTGCAATCAAAGAAGACTCACTCTTTCTCTCTTGCACTCACACACACAAAGAAAGAACGCAAAAGAGAATGTCAAAACAATACGAAGATGAAAACATCAAGGCTATGGTCATATCGTATCATGGGTAATATGAAAGGGTTAATGGATGAGTTAATGGCATTCAATCTTGGCTGACCAAATAGGCTACGAATTGTTCTTTGGAATTGTAGTTTTGTGCTTACCATAATATATATATTTTGTCTAGTGATTGGAATTAATTGTGTGTACAAATCCTCTTGGTTCATAGCAAGATAACTACGCTTACATCAAAAGAAAAATTATAGTCTATGAGAGGTAGTATGATGGGATCCGGTGATAGAAGTATTTCATTGAGCCTTTCAGGGCCGAAGAGAAACACTACACTTGACAAACCCTTCGGCACCATATTGTTAGAGAGAGAAGAAGAGTGGATAATTGCACTTTGATTGATACATCAAGTGCAAGAACTTCTTTGATTAGAGTTGATCTTCCAAGGTTAGCTTGTTGCAAGAATGGCTAGTCTCCCTCTAGGAGAAAGTGTAGGCTTGGGCTTATGTTAATGGCTAAGTACAATTAGGCATTACTACTCACTCCCTTAAGAATTACTCTCATCAATGGCTTGAATGCTTGAGTTCCTTCCGAGGAAGAAGAGGTCCCCTTTTATAGGTGAAGGAACCCCCAAGGTTTTACACAAGAAGAGAGCAACCAGTGTGAACATGAATTGGAAAAGTTGGAAATAAGCTGTCCTTGCATGATGTGGGCAGACTGGGCTCCAGTATTTTCATCATATCATTCCTCAACCGTGGCTCCAAATAAAAAAGTAATAATATGGGCAAAAACTTCAGCTCATTAGCTACGATTTTCATTTTAAAATCATTTTCCAATTCGGATTGGAACCTTGTGTAAAAAATTCATCAAAATAGGGTCCATTTATGGCATCAAAAGTCTTCATGTGGTCTCCTTAGCATAGACTTTCATTTAATTCCAAAGGACACCTCATGCCATATGAAAGCATGGCATTGCTCCTTGACAAAGTTTTGTAATCATGCTTACAATAATGCATTAAAATAAGTGTATCTTTGAAATCATGCCACCTAGTGTCCCACTAGGATTTGATCTCTCCTAGTAGCTATTGAAAAAGAAATATAAGAAAAGTATAAAAAATACATATATATATATTGAGTTTACCCTAGATATAGGATCTAGCCAGGGTGTGAGATGATAATGAAATAGTAGAATTCAAGTATCAATGCTTTTTGCCCCAAGTTAAAGAGGCGGAGCTATTGATGCTTTCCCATAGTATTTTCTGATGGTAAAGTAAGGATATGTTACCCTTGAGAAAAAAAAATAGATGAGATAGAAGGCTTATTAATATACTTAAATATGCATATGTACACTATAGGAAATATAATTGTGTATCTAAAAAATACAAGATAGATCTTATAGCATGCGTTCCCACTATGTACATGTCACAGCACGACATCCACCCCCTCTAACCCTGCACATCCTCCGGTATGTGCCACATTGTCTCTTTGTAAGATTAGACCTCTTGTACATCTTCCTTGTCTTCTTCTTCACTAGATGATTCCAAAGCTTCATGTTCACTTTGATCTTCACCTGTGTTTTTCTCTTCTTCATCATCTATATCTTCTAGATCATTGTCTCTTCTTCTCTTAAACATTTTAATCCATTTTAAACATGCTTTACAACATACGGTCCAAACCATCTTTTTGAGAACTTACGCATGACTGTGTGCTGGTTATCAAGGCTACTATCATACACTAAAACCCAGTCACCTTTGTCAATTGCTTTGCTCCTGAGTCGATGTCGCTTATCAAAATAGTCCTTGTTTTTTCAACCTTGCATTTTGAGTCGTTCTTTTGCACCTTCAATGTCTCCAGGTCTTCTCTCTAGCTTCCTGTACGCAGTGCAAGGAGATCTTCCCTACTAAGCTCCTCTTGCCAAGGAGGTACATTCCATGTGGAATTGTATCCTCAATAGGCATCACTGGCTTTTGACCATGCATTAGCTCCGCAGGCATGTAGCCAGTTACTGAGCTATGTGTTGTACGATCAGCCCATAAAGCATAGGTAACAATTTTGGCCACTCACCAACTCTTCCTTCGCAAGCCTTGGCCAAAGCTTTGATGATAGGAGGATGTCCTCTTTCACTCTTTCCATTGCCTTCAGGGTTGTAAGCTGTAGTAAGAGAAAGCTTGATCCCTAATCTAGAAAAGAACTCCCTTGCTTCTTCGGCATCCCAGTTCACACTCGATCTGCAGTGATTTTTCCCACACAACCATAACGGCAAATCACCTCATCAAGAAGGAATTTGCACACAGCTTCTGTGGTGTTAGCTCTTAATGCTCTTCCTTCCACCTAGTTAGTTAGGTCCTCTCGTGCAAGAACCAAGTATCTCATTTGCTAGAGTCCTAAAGGCATCGTGACTAGATCCACAACCCATTTATAGTGCATGGCTAGTGGATATGTAGGGTGCAATCCATCACGATGTCGAACATTTGAATACATTTGACAAGCTACACATGACTCTACAAACTGAGATACATCTTTATACATACCCTTCCACCAGTATTTTTCTTTCAACTTGGAGAAGATTGCCCACACACCCCCTGTGCCCAGCCCATAGACTCTCATGAAACTCTTGCATGAGCTTTACTTGGGTCTCTTTTTTACATATAACCCGTTGTGGTGTAGCACCCTTTTGTTTAGGATGCTTCCACAAGTAACCATCCCCTTAAAAAGTAGCCATATGCTTTCCTGCGTATCCTCTTGAATTCTTGTTCAGACCAATCATCCTGTTTTGTTAGAGTACTCAAGTACCTTCCAATAGAAAGCCAATCACCTTCATAAAGATCTTTCAAGAACAATTCAAGTGAATTAGTCATGCAGACATTGTTACCTTTGACATGAGAGATAGAATAGAATTTTTGCCTACATCATCTCCCTCATCAATCATTTGTGACTCATCTTCATACCTTGCCCTTGATAGCATATCTGCCACTATATTGTCTTTACCTGCAAATGTGCTTAAACTCGGGATTTAAGGACTTAATGTAGGCAATCCACCGCAACATAGCAATGTCTGGTGTTGAGCAGCTTGTAATCATCCCAAGAAGTGGTAGACAATCTGTTTCTACAACCACACATGCACCAATTAGGTACTCTTTCCCACTTTTCAAGGCTGTAACCATACCCCATAACTCTCTCTTTTATCTATGGATAGTTTCTTTGGCGAGAACTTAGTACCTTTGCTCCAAATCTTTACCACATACCTGTGTCCTTCTTTGTCATCTTGCCCTATTGCCCATCCAATCCCTGTAGGACTGGTATCTACTGTTACAATCACTGGCCATTGACACTCATAGTCTACCTTTCTCAAAGTCGTTGCTGACTGGAGTAACTCCTTTAGCTTTTTCATGGATTTTACATGTGCTTCTGTCCATTTAAACTTTTGATTCTTTCTAAGCAGCTGATAAAGAGGATCAGCTACATGTGCATAATGTGGAATCCAAATAACATAGAAGACACATGCTCCCAGAAACCTTCTAACCTCAGTGATGCTAGTGCATGTTTTTTTCATTCTTGGGATGGCATCTACCTTTGATGGACAAGGTTTCCTACCATATGGCGCGCACATGTGCCCCACAATGAGCACTTCTTTGACACCAAACATAGACTTTTTCCCTGACAATGTAAGATTCACTTCTTCCAACCTAGACAAAATTTTATCACAATCATTTATGTGATTGACCACAAACCTGCAATATCCCTTGAGATCCAAAGCTTCATCTTTGTCACTTTCTTCACATCCTTTGATAGGCAAATCATCAATGAAAGGCATTGTGATTTGAGGAATAAAGTCACGTAAGACCTTATTCATCCCATTCATCATATGTGCAACCGAGTTGGTTGCTCCCTGTGGCAAGGTACACATCCTTACCAAACCGAAAGGTGTCCTCATGGTTGTCAAGTCTCTGCTTTTGATTGCAAGCTGAAATTGATCATACCCTGAGTAGAGATCCCCCCATTGAGTAGATTGCCCTCCCTACAAACGCCTCTGCAAATTCATCCACATTAAACCTGTACCTACATTTCTAATTGTCACCTGTTGTTCACTGGTTTCATATCTTGGATGAAGCGTAGAGAACCATTCTTCTTTGGAACTGTGAACCACCTGTTTGAGTATGGAGCACAAGAAGGCTCCAAGATTCCCATTTTGATTTTCTCATTCAATAGCTCTACTAACTTTGGCAAATGAGCCTTTGGAACCGGAATAGGCCGCAGATTCCAAGGCACATGAGGTATTGTGAAAATTACCATAGGAGCTACAATAAAGGATCAACACATCCTATCTCATGTGGCTCAAATGCAAAAGCCTTACCATGCTTTGAAAGCATTTCTTTGAAGCACTTTGTCTCCTCCTGTGTTAGAAACTCCTCGCAACCAATCTGCAACTCTTGAAAAGACTCCTTTGTGAAGGTATGCCCGATCTTCTTAGGATTCCGCAAACTTGGTTGTAATGAAGCTTGCTCAATCTTTTCCCTGTTGTTGGGTGGTAAGGGTGAAGCTACTGGTCTCACCTTCTTTGCTACACTCTTGTATTTAGTTTCAACATGGACTTCTGGGCCAACTGTTTGGCTTTCTTTAAAGGCTTCTATTACTTGATACATTTACATAGAGCAAACTTCCACAACTTCATTTTCAAGATGGAAACTAGACCTCATTATAGCATCAAGCTCACCCATAGTATCTACAAAAGAAACTTGTTCACACAAACCCAAAACATTTCAGTAGGCTTTAGCAACCCACTCTTTTTCATGCCTATTTGTACATTATGCACATAATGCCTCTCATATCTCTTCAAACCTTCAAGTTTTGTAAAACATACTGATCCATTCCTTGTTACCAAGGAGCTCATCGAGAAAGTTTCACCTATTTTTGGATCAGGCGAGACCCTTTTTCTTTCTGTACCACTGCAATCCCGCTTTACAATGGTACTTCTCGGCCAAAACCCATCATTTCTCTATGATAATGAAACTTTTGCTTACCTTTGGTAGAGGATGTTCTGTGAGGTTGTCACGATTTCTTTCATGGTTTACACAGACTGTGAGAAATTGGACAGCTCGTTTACCATCTTTGCTACGTATTCTAGCATATGCTGAACCATCGTCCATAACCTTTGTTTCCATTCGAACTCCCACAATGTAGGGTTGTCCAAGGATGAGATGATATGAAGATGTATCCTAACAAAGAAGTTTTGGTCAATCTTACATCACCTATTGTCACCTTCACACCTGGACATGCTGCATACAATTCACTGATGAATTGTTTGCCACTTTACCATCCAACCATGATCTATGTCCATCGGCCATTTGCACTTGTTGTAGAGACTCTTTGACATTATGTTTATTTCTGAACCATGGTCAATCAAGGCAACAAATGGCTCTTCAAGATCACCTACCTTGACCAAAGTTTCTGTAGTAGCCCTTGCCCAATGACTTCGTGAATAGTAACTCCTAGGAATATCTTCAACTTCTTCATCATCATTTGAGAAATGCACTTGCTTCACTTTCCCACTAGATTGGTAGAATCCTACCATAGCTCCATCATTCTCCTTATTTTGCAGTTGCATCCCTTGGTCTTTCGAGGTTTCCCTTCAACCTGTGGACGAGAAACTTCAGCAAGGTTTTGCCTCTTCCTCTTGATGATGTCAATGATCTCCTCGTGGAACTCACGCTTTGCAATTTAGACCAAGAACTTCTCCCAGAGTGAACTCAATCTTGCTATTCAAGATCCTTTCCTCCAAGACTTTCTTTAAATCTGTAGCAACCTCAATATCAGATTGTAGTTTTATAAGTTGGGCCTTTTGCTTACCTTTCGTTGGCTCTTTCTTCTTTCCCTGTTGTAGACTCCTCCATGAGTACTTCACGTGGGAAATGCTCCTTGTGTTGAGGTGTTTGAGAAGGCATTGAGTCGCTTCTTCCCCCACTTCTAGAAGCTCTTTTTGATGGTCCTTCATCAACATTCTCACGTCTGCGCTTCTCTTCTACAATTGCCTCATTTTGTTGGCATTTTGTAATGTAGGCATGCACTGACAATGAGTCCACTGGATCATTCCATCCTGTTTCTAGACGTATGCAATCACCTGCTTCATGTAGAATCTCTTTTGTAAGCTTTCCCTTTTTAGCTAATTGCATGACATTTGGCCAAATTTGACCATGATGGTCACTCACCTCTTCATCACAAAAATGTTCAATTTTACTCCATAAGTAGCTGCCTCAACTGAAGAGGTGGCATGCTTGGTTTCCATATCTTCAACTAAGGTTTGCATTCCCCCTTCCCAAGAGTTAGTTTCTCAAGGGTGGACCATCTCTCTTAAGTGGATTTTACCATCCTTAAAAAAGACAACATCTTTTGACAAAGCATCACTAAAATCATCACAATCCCTTCTTACATGGTCTGTACTATCGCACCAAATACATCTATTAACAAACCCTTCTTTGGCTGTTGTCCTTTGCATAGGAAGTGGCCCTGATGGTGGCCTTTTCTTCAAGCTTGCAAACTTCACCTTCAAGTCACGCATCCCTTCACAAGCTCAGCATGGACTCATCAAACTTAGGAGCCATAAAAGTAGGCTTTACCATTTTGTCAGAATTGAGGTGGAGGGACTTGTAGTGTTTACAACCATCGTGAGTCCCTTCTTCTTTGTCCGTTTGGCAAGCAATT
>NW_028221566.1:0-60905 GCF_014529385.1 Adiantum capillus-veneris
GGTGCAAATCTATTGTGATCTGTGAATTGTTTTGAAGTTGTTATTTGGTGCTGTCGCGGTTGATTATTGACTTGGAGTGTCCAAGTTTGTTACTGTGGTATCAGAGCACGGCCGATTTCTCTTCTACGGGAAATCCGATCCCCGAATTTTTTTTTTTTTTCCGCGGCCTATGGCTTCAGGCAATGATCAGTCGACTCCCTCTGCATCTGGAGATGCGGGCTGGGATCACAACGAAGATTCAGACAGAGAGTATGGCCCGCCTCGGCCTACTCAGGCGGAGCAAACAGAGATGGAGCGTCGTCAATTGATTGGCGATGCAACAAAGATGATGCTCAATTTTGCCAAGGACCCGAAGATGGTAAAAATATATGAACCAGACCTCTTTGAAAGAGGTACAGATGGAGTGGCAGAGAACCACAACACCACTCCCGAAACCCGCTCTCAAGAAACCTTCTACCTCCAAGAAATATACGGAGAAGGAACTGGAGAACGTGGTTGATGCACGGATTGCTCAGCTTTCGACGTGCAAAAGAAAGGCAAAAAGCACGGCAAAAAGCAGAACAAAGGTACTGACTTCCCGGGATATTTGGGTCGTCAGTCGACATTCGACAAAGCAAAGAAACGGAAGAAGCGTGTTCGATTTGAAGGAGTACCCAGTTCTTCTTCTTCTTCTTCTGACAGTTCTTCTAGCTCCTCGGATTAGAGCGAAGAAGACAGAAAAAAAGCAAAAAGCGAAGCAAGACACAAAGCTTCGGAACGGGCAAGAAAAAGGCAAAGAAGGCTACATCTCGCCCAGAGACTGACAGTTCTACTGAGGACTCGTCTACAGACAGCTCAGATTCCGATGACGGAAAGTTTTATGCGAACAAGAAGAATTTTTACAAAGCCAACCAGTATGACTTTCTCGAAGATAAAAGCAAGAAAGTCCGAGAGTTTAAGGAAGGTGGCCACTCGATCAAGTTTGATACTTTTCAGGATACTCAGATGCTTCGAAGGCTTTGTCTTTTATACAGCAGTTTGACATCGCTTTCGCGGAGGACGCTATTCAGAGCACTCCAAGATTCGGAGAGCTGCCTCTTACTCTGAGGGGAATGCTCGTACTTGGTGGTCCACGCTTCTATTAAGCAAGACTGTGCCAGTTACATGGCTGAAATTCAAGAGGCTTTTTATTTCTTCTTGGTTGACTCAAGAGTTTGAGCGAGATATACGAGCTGCTTGGAACCATCTCCGGATGACCAAGAGCGATACAGTGAATTCTTATTGTGAAAGATTCTAGAGCTCTTTTCTACCCGCCTCTTCATTCAAGAAGATCTCGTTCAGAGAACAAATTGAGCGGTTTACCTTGGGTCTACCTACAGAGATCCGAGATCACTGCTTGGAACAGAAGTCAGCTTCTATTCAGGAGTTGATGAGTCATGCGAAGCGGGGCTTTGCCATTCACTCTGGCAGTCTGACCTACCCCACAGATGAGGCCATGACACAACGAGCCAAACAGACTTCTGGGAATGAAAGTAGAATGAAAAAGAGCAACCCAGAGAAAAAAAAGGATGCACGACCCAAGCTTACTCCTGAGGAGAGAGCTTGCTTCATCAGAGAGGGGAAGTGCTTTGGATGCGGGAACATGGACATATTTCCGCAAAGTGCCCTGATAAGGCACAGAAAGAACAGAATGATAAAGACGACGACAGGTCTGAGAGTTCGAGAGCAGCTGAGGAATGTGGCAGAAAAGGCAGATAGAAAAGCAGAACTGGTACCACATGGCGTGGGACTTGCACCGAATCAAATGAATGAAAGTACAAACTTTGCCGTTTTTTTTTGGGGCAAAGTGAAGGATCAAGAAGCTCTTTTGAAGGAGCCAAGGCCAACTTCTTTTCACTTGGAATTGGCGGCTCGATTTGGAACTGCGCCCGACAGACTGACGCCACTGGCAGAGGTAGTTCGACTGGCACCCGGATGGGATGTTGCCATTACACCGAGCATTGGCAAACTTCGTTTGCAATGACAGGGTGTTCAGGGCACGTGAGTGACGTTCTACTCGGGATCCCTTGGTACCACAAGAACTACACCGTGGTTGACTACCGGGCCGAGAAAGCGACTTTGATAAATGAAGGGCTTAGAGATTGTACTTGATGAACTTCAGTTTTCTTACTCATTCTTTTGGGAGAACTGAACCATGGATAAAAGTTGAATATGTTTTGACCTGAAGAAAAGAACGCCAAGATTTTTTTTCTCCACGCTCATGCCGATTGCTTTTGAGAGGGCCTGAAGATCATACCATTGATCTGATATCTGGAAGCACACCACCGAATCGGCCACCTTATTGTGTGAGCCGAGTACAGAATGAAAAGATTATGAACTCAGTGAAAGACCTCTTGGAAAAGGGTCTTGTCCAGCTTAGTACTTCACCGTATTGCTCTCCAGTGTTGTTGATTTTGAAGAAAGACAGATCTTGGAGAATGTGCATCGATTATAGCACTCTCAACGAAATCACCATCAAGAACAGATTTCCGATTCCTAGGATCGATGATATACTCGACAGGTTACAGGGATCCTCGTGCTTTAGCAGGATTGACTTGAAGAGTGGATATCATCAGATCAGGATAGCGCCAGGAGATGTCTACAAGACAGCTTTTCGGACGACTTTTGGGTTATTTGAGTTTTTGGTGATGCCTTTTGGCTTAACCAATGCTCCTGCGACATTTAACCGGATGATGGACAGGATTTTTCGAGAGTACAGGCTATTTGTTGGCACTTTCTTTGACGACATCATTGTTTTCTCGAAGAATGAGGCAGAACACAGAGATCATCTGCTTCAAGTCTTTTAGGCATTACGAGATCACACGCTAGTGATTAATGCAAAGAAAAGTGAATTTTTTCCTACCATGGATACACTTTTTGGGACACATTGTGTCAGCAACACAACAGGTGCAAATGGACCGGCCAAGATAGAGACTATCCGTGATTGGCCCGATTTGAGGAATGTCCATGAAGTTAGAAGCTTCTTGGGACTATGTTCATACTACAGGCGGTTCATACGAAAGTTTGCAGAGGTTGCTTCCCCTTTGCATATCTTGACACAGAAAGGAGTACCTTTTTCGTGGGGACCCACAGAGGTGACTGCCTTTCAGACATTGAAAGAGAAATTGACTACGGGACCTATTTTGACTTTGCCGGACTTGCAGAAGTCATTCGAAGTATATTGTGATGCTTGTGGTCGTAGTCTGGGTGCGGTCTTGATGCAAGAAGGCCATGTCATAGCTTACGAGAGCCGTTTGTTCTCTAGGCCGGAGATGACAGCACAGATTTATGAGAAAGAGCTTTTGGCGGTTATCCATGCTCTTACTCAGTGGCGGCATTACCTACTCGGAGCGGATTTTATTGTCTTTACAGACCATCAGAGTTTGCGCTACTTCTTGTCACAGAAGCAGCTTTCGGAAAAGCAGATGCGGTGGGCGAACATCTTGTCACAGTTTCACTTCCAGATTGTCCATGTGCAGGGACAGAAGAATGTGGTGGCAGATGCTTTGTCTCGGAAACCGTTGGTTCTGGCTATTTCCGCGATACATCATAGGAGCTTCGAGGATATGGTCGATCAGTGTGCCACAGATACAGATTTTGCAGATATTTTCACACGGATACGGGATGGGGAGACAGTAGCTGGATACTCCCTTCGGGAAGGCTACTTGATGAAAAAGACTATGTTGTGCGTTACACAGCCGTTGAGGGAAAAGGTTATGACTGATTGCCACTGTCCACCTTTTACGGGTCACCGCAGCATTGCTACCACCATGAAAGGGGTAGAGAGAGATTTCTTTTGGCGGAGACTGAAGAAGGATGTGGAAGAGTTTATGCGCAGTTGCTTGGTATGCTAGAAGGTCAAGTTTGACAGGCATAAGGCACAGGGATTGTTACAGCCTTTACCCATACCCACCCACCGCCCTGGGAAAATATTGAAATGGATTTCATTTTTTTTTATCTCCCAAGAATACAGAATGATCACGATGATTTTCCGATTACATGGCACGCCTGAGACGATTGTCTCCGACAGAGACCCCAGATTTATGAGTTTGTTTTGGAAGGCAATTTGGGAGAACATTGGGACGCGGTTGCAGTTCTCGTCATCGTTCCACTTGCAGACTGACGGGCAATTTGAGATTGCCAATTCAGTGATTTTAGATTTATTGAAGTCTTGTATCTCGCATCAGAAGACTCAATGGGAAAAGAACTTACCTTTGGTGGAATTTGCCTACAATAACACGATACACTCTTCGACGGGGAAGACGCCATGAGAGATTGTTGAAACTGCTGCGAAGGTTCCATCCTTCCTGAGCACGAAAGATTAGAAATTGAAGCGGATGAATATTCGCGAGATTTGGATACGGCTTTTGCCAAGGTTCACGAGACTTTACAGAAGTCTCAAGAACGACAGAAAAAGGCAGCGGATCGCCATCGTCGCGACTGGAAACTGAAGGAGGATGATTGGGTGCTCTTACTTTTGAGAAGGCACGCCTAAGAAAGAAAAAGGGAAAGGAGAGGCTTTTTCCAAAGCTTAGTATGTGATACTACGGACCTTTCCAGATTACTGACAAGATAAATGATGTCTCCTTCCGATTGGAACTGCCAGATACTTGGAGGATTCATAATGCATTGCATGTGAGTCTCTTGAAACCTGTTAAGGGTGATGTGCCTGATGATGGGGAGCCTGATGAGCAACCCAAAGTGGAAGAAAACGAGGAGATCCTTGTTCCTGAACAGATTTTGGCACATAATGATACGAAGAAAGGTAAAGTCCGAAGGCGGTTCTTGGTTAAGTTCAAGAACTTTCCTGCATTTGATGCGAAGTGGATGGAGGAGGAGGACCTAGCAGATACTCCTCGGATTGTGAAACTTTACCTCGATGTTTTGGTTTAGCATAGTCTACTCCAAACGGAACCCAGAAACTCAGCTTGGCCGAAGATCTGGTGCAGTGGGATGCACAAGAGGGGAGTCGCTCCACTCCTTTGTCAACAGATGCCTCGATTTTGATACTAAAGTCACTGATGTCTCTTTGAGCTTCAGGGATACTGAGAGCTGACAGTATTCTGCTGGATGACTTTATGAAATGGAATTCCTGATTATGATACTGATTTGTTCTTGACTTCTTGTGAGTGCAGGAACTGATAGCCGAAATGACTGCAGCATTTTGGTCTGATTGATCTCGAATAGACATGGTTGCAATAGGGGTTAGTCAATCGGACATCGATGAGGTCCCGATTGGACCTAGATGTGATTGCTAGCTACATTGCCGATAAATCATGGTCTAAGATCCGAATGAATGTTGAATGTCATGTGATGTCCTGTGATGTCTGGTGATGTCCTGTGATGTCGTGTGATGTGACTGTCGATTTTGTACATGTGCCAGATGTGTGTTCCTAGTACGTAGGTACTAACAGTCAGTGTCTGCTAAGACGGTTTATGGCTTTTGTCGGTTTTGCAGGCGTAATCGCGGTCGATTACAATGCTTTCAAGAGGGGGGTATGTCACAAAGTGATGACGTGGCGGACAGCAGAAACCCTAATTTCTGCCAGAAACCCTAAAATTCCTGCAAACCCTAATTTTTGCCAAAAACCCTAAATTCCGGAAATCGCGGAGGCGGATTATTAAAAAAAAAAAAAAAAAAAAAATTGGAAAATGATGAGCGACGCGAATTTTGCTTTTGCTTTTTTTTATAAAAAAAAAGAGAAAAGACTCTCAAGAGAGAGAGAGAACTGATGCTTTTGATTTTAAAAGCTTTTGGGGCTCTGCTTTTGGGCATCCCTTGTAACCTTTAAATTAGTGGTGAGGGCCTCACTTCTCAGAGCATCTGGACGCAGAGTCTGAGAGTGAAACCCTAACCGCTCTCTTGTACTTTGATGATTGATTAATACAAAAAGAAATACCGAAAGGGGCGCCAGTCTTTGGGGCCAATATCTCTAGGCACGGAACTCCGCCGGGCCAGTGCAAATCTATTGTGATCTGTGAATTGTTTTGAAGTGGTTATTTGGTGCTGTCGCGGTTGATTCTTGACTTGGAGTGTCCAAGTTTGTTACAGTTGCCACGCAAGAGTCTGTATCGATTCTTTGAGATAGTCGAGTCCGTATGTTCTGGTCTGGTGTTGTGTCTCTGTGTTGATTAGTTGTTATCTATTGTTTCCTTTGTTTTAATTCTGTTTTGAGTGAGATGTCATGCACATTGCACTGAGGAGCACCCACTGTAGAGAGCACGACACACTATCCGCGCTATAGGTGCTCTCATTTTTTGCACACCCGGTGGGACCTCAACTGAAGTCTCACTCTCTGTTGAGGTGCAAATTGAGGAGCTAGCTGGGTTTTACCTAGCCTCTCCTACTTCACCTTGCCCAGTGCAGTCTGTTGTTCTGGTCCTAGACAGCTTACTCTAGCTGACCTATTCTCTCGCCCTTCTGGTCTGGTCCTCTCTCGCCCTCGTCCATCCAAGTCCTCGTCCCTAGTCTAGCCTTCCTCGCCCCTGGTCCAGCTAGGTGGTCTAGTCACTTGTCATGGTCCTGGACTAGGTGGTCTAGTCACTTATCTTGGTCTAGAGAGTCTAGACCTGTGTTCATTTAGCCAGTTAAAGGTCTTCTTGCCCAAAGTTTGGTTGGGTTTGTGGTCACTGCATGACACATACAAGGCGGTCATTAGAGCGTCAAAGCGCACTACTGAGTCCTCTTAAGTACTACAACAGAAGACGTCAACCCTTGGTACCTAGTAGAAGTCCACCGACCTCATCGCCCCTATCTCCATCCAGTTCTACATCTTCCAGGTCACCTTCCCCATTAAAGCTCTCTCCAATTTTGTTACAGCAAGCTATTCAGCAACGGGCTCTCTTCGGGTTTACTGTCACTTCTGTGAAAAGTCTGGACATGATGACAAGGACTGCTACTACCTCAAGGGATTGCGACAAATACAGCAAAGTCTTGGTCCAACTCTTCAACAAGGGCCAGCACCTGCATCCAACATGGTTTCTCCTTGTGGCCATCCACACCACATGCCACCTTTATTGACAGCCCCTCCTATGCAAGGTATTCAGAGCACTTTTCCCTCTCAGAGCTTTTATCATACCCATGCTCCCTCATCACCTCAAAGCTTCTATGCTTCCACCTCCAACTCCATGCACCAGGAGCAAGGACAACCTCGCCCTTCGACTCGCCCATTGAATCAGCCCATTTTGTGCTACAGATGCGGGGAATATGGTCATTACCAAAGAAAATGCCCCCTGCCAGAAGGGTCCCTCCCTGTCGTCATTGCCCTGAAACGAAGGATCACTACAGTAAAGATTTCCCCTAAACTTCGTGCATCCACGGCTGCGAACCCAAGTCAAAGCCAAAATGAGTTTACCTTTCCCAAGCTCAATTTGATAGCAGTTAGCACCAAACCTCAACCACCCCCTTCCGCCCATGTGGTTACCACTCGAGAGAAGTTGCAGTTGGTAGAGGAGCCAGCGGGCGTCCTCACCTGGGCCTAGAGAGCCGCTCTCGGTCTTAGTATTCCAACACGTTCAACTCCCCCACACATTCTCCCAACAGTGGATACTCTGCCTTCAGTTGGCTCCAGCCCTCACTCAGTGACAAGCAAGAATCCAAATCTTTGCTCTCCGATATTGATGAAGCCTTCTTGGAAGCAGTGGCTGATCCATAGTAGATCAAGGTACTAGAAAAGCCACTGGAAGAAAAAGAAAAGCCTACAGTAGAGACAATCTTGAAGAACACTTTTCAACAAGTGTCACTCTATGACATGCTGCGGCTAGATGCAAGTTTTCGAAGTGACACCCTTACAGTCATTCAATCACTTTACCTCAGAGCAGGTCCTAGTGGCGGGCACCTCCCAGTGCAACCATCCGAGTCCTATATGATATCCCATCACGCTGCTCCCCTCACGGATTATAGGAGCCCTCGTCTCACCGTGTCCGTCTTGGGGCAGCAATTTTCACGAGTAGTGTGGATAGTGGATCTGGCATCAATATGATGCCCGAGTTCACTATGATGGCTTTAGGCCTGCAGCCTACTCAACCTGCCCCCTTCCCAATAACATTGGCCGACCAGAGGACAGTATACCCTGTGGGCATAGTGGAAAAGGTGCCTCTGCAGGTACAAGATTTCACTTTTAGTTTGGATTTTTTGTGGTTCGTCTTCCCCAGGTTGAGGGCTGATTTCCCTTGCTCATTGGTAGACCATGGCTGCGACACACTAAAGCACTTCATGATTGGGGAAACGATGCCATGTGGATACATACTCCTGGCTCCCCGATGCAACCCATTCGCCTAGAAGGAGGCATGGATCCGGTCGTGCAACATAGTTCTTTGTCCCTAGCAACCAGCCTTGAATTGGAACAGCCTACTTCACCTGACAAGTCAGACGAGGATCTGTTGGAGTGGTTGAATGCTACCAAATCTATGCCGTGTTATGGGGTCTCTATTCACTCTTTGCCTGAAAGTACACCCTCTTCCAATGTTTCCACAATAACTAAACCTAAGGAGCCACCTGAGCCAGCTCAAAGGTTGAAGGTCATAGAAGCTACTCCTGATGTGCCCGTGGTGGAAGCCTTTGGATTTGGTGAGCCTATGAAGAATCATAGAAGCGGAAAGAAATCTCCCCTACAGGAGTTCACCCCCCTCAACATCAGCCCATTGGTGTCTGTTTCTCCGACCAGAACAAAGTTCTCCTCTGTGTCTAGCGAACTCCCTTCACAAAGCTTCCTCAAGACGGGATACAACAAAAACAATGTTGATTCCAAGCCTGATGAGTTCCATGATCATGATATCTCTCTACTTGAGTACCATTTCCCCTCACTACCCCCTCCCTCCGTCCTCGCCCTTACCC
Source organism: Adiantum capillus-veneris (assembly GCF_014529385.1). Taxonomy (NCBI): domain Eukaryota; kingdom Viridiplantae; phylum Streptophyta; class Polypodiopsida; order Polypodiales; family Pteridaceae; genus Adiantum; species Adiantum capillus-veneris. The sequence goes on from NW_028221566.1 coordinate 8,855, forward strand.
ACCCCCTACTGGCCCCTCACACACCCCTAGCCCCCTACCTACCCCTAGTCCCCCTACCCACCCCTCGTCCCCCTAGTCCCACTCACCCTCACCCCCCTATCCACCCCTCGCCCCCTACCTACCCCTAGTCCCCCTACCCACCCCTCCCTCCCTCCCTCCCCAACACCTCATTGTGTACTATTTCTTCGGGCAAGCAGATTCGGGTATCCCTAGGTGGCTTTCCTCATATTGGATGTTTGTCGTAAGTCTAGCTATTGTTGGGTGGCCAGATTGTGGGCAAGGCCTTTTGCTGCTCTTGGAGTGATAGCTCGCGCAAACGCTAAATCAAAGAGGTTAGATCAATTCGACAATCCGCACTACATTAATCACGTACACTTTGAGCTCTTCTGGATCAGTAGAATCTCGGGCCTATCCCCTCTCCCCTCCCCTCCCCTACCTACTCCTTCCCGTCTCGCCAACTGCAACTAACAAAAATTCCTCCACTTCGGATGCTTTGTGGGATTTGTTAATCTTGGCAATCTTCAGTCTTCTGTTTCTACTTTCTGGTCATCTTACCTCATTGCGCCGGGGTCATTACTTCTTCAGTATATCTTGCAAATATCTCCATTGCTTCATTGGTACTTCTTCCTGGGAACTCAAAATCTTCTCCAAACATTGCTTCCTTCAGTCAGAGTATACTGCGTTTTTTCTGGTATTTTACTGTTCTCTTTAGTTTCATTGTTGTATCTCACCGGGACGGTGAGCGGTCTTGTGGCGGCCAACCTGTAGCAGGCTACAGTGTCACTTTCATAGGACACATAATTAGTACAGTTGGTATTGTCTGGTTCACACTTGACGGACTCTTGGGCTGGGCAGTGACACGTGGCAGGGATACGGACGGTGGTCTAGTGGACATCGTGGCCAGGTCACCACCACCACTCAGGTTGGAGATAGGCTTAGATGGCTGACATTTATGAGCCGTTGGTGGCTCTTTATGGTGGCACACATGAGTAGTAGCTGTTGGGTCATCACGATCATCTTCTTCATATATGGTCCAACGTCGTCGTCTAGAGTAGCGAGTCTATACACAGCACGTATGATTCAGGAGCGCTTTGGGATGACAGCCGAGGCTTGCACCAAGTTGCACATCAAGCTACCGTAGTAGGGAATTGGTTGGTTTACAGTGGCCTCTCGTCAATATGTGCCGCTTGTGACCACCCACTTGAGACTCGGTGCCACTGCCCCATGGCACAACAGGTTTGGCTTCGGATTCTTTGGCCAATGCATGCACTTTTCACAGCCAGACAGTACACTTGGAATGGTGCATCTTGGTCCACACTTACGGGCCCAGCTCTTCATTTTGAGATGGCTTTTGACAGCAAGATGATTGTGATATAGGAGGGCCGGCCTACACTTCAGCCAGCCACAGAGCTCGTTTCTTAGGAGTGGAGCAGAGATAGAGAGTTGTGTTGGGAGTTCATTTGCAAACTGACACTGTGGTGCATCTAGTGAGCCTGTTGTTTTTGCATCTTCGAGGCTCGACCCATCCCACCAGCGGAGACTGTCCGCGACATTTGGCTCGAGCTGGTCCATACCCTCAAGGGCCAGTTTGAGAGACTTCAGGGTACCTCCAACCGCATGCGAGAGCGTCAAGAGGCCTTCTTGTGACTTTGGCACTCAGGGCCATTCTTCGCCATGGTTCATGGCGCGCCTAGATGGCAGTACCGTCCACCAGTGTGGTGATTTCCTCCCCCCATTTCCTGATTTAGCTTTCATTGTACATATCTTGTCTTTTCATTGGGAGAGTCTCCCCACATGTTGATGTAGCAGTCTCACAGGGGCAGTTTTTCTTAACTAATGGAAGGATCTTTTTTCTTGGGAAAAAAAAAAGGTAGAGTCAGTTTGCTGAAACCGCTTCAAGACATGGGACTAGCTCAAGACCACCTTTTGTAGACATTTCCGGCCAGGCATTTTTATTGAGAGAGCTTTAGACCAATTGGAATGTAGTTTTGCTAACAGTTGAAAATATTCTTTAATTTCAGGTTACAGAAATGAAGCCAGAATATTTTCCTCCAAGAGAAGACATAATACTTGTCAATGAGGCCCCAACAGAGTTCTATATATTGGTCTCAGGGATGGTGGTAAGCTAAGATTGTCATTTTTACTGATCTGAATTTGGTAGGAGCAGGTCTCATTATTGGTAATTTCACGTGCAGGATCTTCTTGTCATCAGAGATGGTATGGAGAAGGTAAAGCGAGATTTCTCCAGTGGCTTAGATAGTTCTAATACTAGATTCTGTTTCTGCATACAAAGCGGGATTAACTTTACTACTGTTGCAAAGAGGAGATCTTCCCTTTAAGAGCTTTCACAGCTGAGTTTTGAAAGCTCAGTTTATGACCCTTTTCTTTGGTTTGGATAAAGTCTTTTCCAATGGGATATTGCTGACACTTCAGTGTATGTTCACAATTTGGTCTAGCTCCTCTGTATTGTATGAAGAACTCACTACACTGAAATCTCTTCTCAGGTTGTGGACTTTGCAAAGGCTGGTGATCTTGTGGGTGAGATAGGTGTTGTATGCTTCAAACCACAGCCATTTACAATGCGCACAAGAAAGCTTTCCCATTTGATGAGGATTGATAGGACTAAGTTCATCAACATCATAAATGCAAATGTGGCTGATGGACAGATAGTGGGCAACAATCTTTTTCAGGTAGTTTTCTCTGTATAAAGGTCTTCAGTTACTTTCATTTACTTTCATCTAGTATATAGGGTGCTTAGTTGTTAAAATAACTAGTAACAATTTACTTAGGTTGCATAAATGAGAAGTTTATGATGAACAATTCTGTTTGAACAGCATTTACGGGAGTCTAGTAATGGATACATCTGTAAAATTGCTGCAGAGCTCGAGTCTGCACTGGCTAGTGGTGTGTCTGGGATAACCATGAGCCCCGGATTTATAGCTTCAAAAGGAGAAACACAGCTCTTGAAGCTAATGTTGATGAAAGGAATGGATCCAAACACGTTAGACTCTAGCCACCAAACTCCCTTGGTAAGCTATACATTACTTTGTCACCATTCGAATTTGTGTTGGCCTTGACATGATCATGGGTTTCCAAAACTTCTTTTCAGCTTGCTGCAGCATATTGCAGCTGCTAATGGATTTCTCGAATGTGCTCGGCTCCTCCTTGAGTATGGTGCAGATCCAAACATTGCAGGCATGTGCAAGTTTTGATTTTGTTAAAAGAAAAAAACACAAATGCACTTTCATGCTTCAATTTGGGAGTGAAGGAGATAAGGTGACATTCATGAAGAAGATGGTGATACTACAAGGCCTCCCTGGGAGCTTCATCTATGTGGATGATCACCTCACAAAGCTCCAAGTGGAACATATAAAAGCTTGCATGCACCAAATCATGCAAGCCCAGCAACGGGGTTAAAAGGCCTTTACAGAGATGGGCAAGTCTGCCTTGATGACAGACTGGTTGCATAGGGATTCATGGCCAATGAGACAGAGGACACACCTTTGGAGCTCGCATTTGCAGTGTGGAATTCTGATGGTTCCTTATAGACGCACCCCGGACGGTTGGAAGAGGTGATGGAGGCAAGGATATCATCCTACTGACAGAGACACACGAGAGTCAGGAGAGAGGCCCTCCCTACGTTGAGGGGCTTCGAGTGGGAGTCCACACATCAGAACGTCACACAACAACATGGCTCTTCCAGGTGATGGAGGGCAAGGATATCATCCTACTGACAGAGACACACTATTGTTGGGAGAGAGGCCTTCCCTACAAGTAGGGCTTCCAGTGGAGTCGGCATATCGGAGCGTCACACGACGGCATGGCTCTCCTAGAGGATCTGGTGTTATTGTGATACTATTCAGACGAGAGCTGCAGGATAGGGTGAGTGCAGCGAGCAGAGTTGAGGAGGCCAGATACATGTGGCTGAGGATACGATTGTCGGACACACAGGAACCCACATTACTCTATGCCACTTCCCCTCCAAGGGGTCCATGTACGCTTGACCTAGGATGGACAACCAGGTAGATGAGGGAGGAGATGGGGGAAAAGACATTGGAGGAGAGAGAGATGACTGGGATAAAGGAGGGCCAATAGACACAGTCACTGTACTCTATACTGTGGATCAGACTTACCTATGCATCATGTCTTCACCTACAATGGCATGGCGCAGTAACCGGTATCAAGGGCAATCACATGCTTTTGGAAGGGAGGCACTGGGGGAGGGAGCATAGTAGACTATCATAGGGTCTGCTTCGGCCATGCATTTACTTCGTTCTTTCCTCTCGCCTCTTGTCCCATAGATGCGGACCATATGTAACTGGACCTCTCTATGGCCATTGACTTCCGACCAGCCACACCCACACCACAATCATAGCACACCATTATCCATTTCACACATGAGCTAGAGTTTATGTACAAATATCATCTCATCTCAGAGAGGGCTTGCTCCACATCAATCCTTCGGCACCCCTATCGGCACACACTATCTACACCCCTAACAGTAGTGGAACTATGCCCCAAAACAGGTGGCATGATGAGTGCAAACAATTATTAGACACAGCGTCGCACAAGCAGCGAAGTTGAGGTTGCTTATTGTCAAGTTTTTTATCTTTGTTTTGCCTCTTCTAGGTGGTTCATAGTAGTATTCATTTCTAGTAATTAGCTTACATTAGGATTAAAAATTTGTTCCTTTAGAAGTTGTTGTGTGGAGTATGATTTCTAGGATTAAGTCTTTGAGATTCCTTATCCTTGTTAGTTTAAAGTTGAGTACTTGTTTCAAGTTGTAGTCAAATGAGCTTCTTTAACATATTTTTCTTGAGCCTTTCCTAAAAGCATTTTTAAGTGAATAATGGCTTGTTTCATCTAGTTTTGGTTAGTACTCAAATAAAGTGATTTAACGTGCCATGTGTGAGGGGTTACCTGAGACTTGGAGGTTGTCTACTATTGTGCCTATCTTCAAGGCATGTGATCCTACAGAGCCTAGGAATTACCGCACTATTATGGTTGGGCACACATTGGCATGGTTGTATGCATCCATTCTTGAGCAGCAGTTGAGTAATTGTGGCAGAGGGTGAGGGTGTACAGGCAAAGGGCCAGGCCAATTTTAGGAGGGATGTGCCATTGGTCAGATACGGACATCCTCACATCAGCTGGAGATTGAGACTGGTAGATTCATAGGTATACCAACAGACAGCGGGATATGCCACTTAAGCCAGCTAGAGCCAGAGATAGAGCTACATTACTTATGTCATTGCACAGTGTACTATGAGATTCGGGGCCGTTTCCACTGCTTATTCAGAGAGGGTTTCGGTCCTTTCTCTAGGGTCATGAGTTATGAGGATCAGAGATGTTTTGGGCTATATCCTACTTGAGTTACACAGATATAGAGACACTTTACTGGGGAGCTAGAGACAGACAGTTCCAAAGATAGATTACAGATTTCTTTTCACTAGATATGGGACAGCCAGAGGAGCAGCCATCACGGCAGAGCTCGGCCCACACTAATTCGACCACTACCGGCACTCTCATCAACCGAGCACTTGAGCTACGGAGATCCATGCAGCCACGATTGAGGAAAGGAGCTACACAGCATCGACAAAGACTACAGCAGAGGATTCGAGCCATGCTCTCTCAACATCTAGAGTGCATATGAGGATGGATTCTAATAGTAGTAGTAGTAGTAGTAGTATTTTGGTTCTAGTTCTTTTGTACCCAGACATGGTATCAGATTCACTATTTTCTAACAGATTGGTCTCATAAGTCATTTTGGCCTTTTGAAGACGTTAATACAACATTTCATTTCATTTCTCTCTCTCTCTCTCTCTCTCTCTCTCTCTCTCTCTCTCTCTCTCACACACACACACACACACACACACACACACACACAAACAACTTTCTTGGGAGGGTTCCTGTGATGCTAAATTTTATCTTGCTCTTCTTCTTCTTCTTCTTTTTCTCTCTCTAGGTCATTATTCTTGCAGTCAATAGTTCAAATATTTATCATTAATCCTTAGGTAGACCCTCACACATGACACAATTGAACAGAACTACAAGAACCTCTACCAGCATATCTCATGTATAAAGTGCTCTGCTACTAGACCATCGTAGAGGGGCATGGCTCAAGAGGATCTGGAAAGGGTGTTTGTCCAAGGATTGTATATAAGGATGTCGCATACTGACCTCACTCATAGGGAGAAGTATCACTAGGGGAGGGGAGTGCTCATGCAAGAAAGGCCATGCCTCTCCTGATTCTCTACTCAAAAACAACTGATATAAGTCTCGCTTTATCTGAGCCAGGAACGCTCGCTTCTTCCGTCACACAAGGTGCCGGAAGGCTATTGGAGACTGTCTGTGATTAAAGACCCCTAGGAGAAGGTCCCTCTGAAGTTGTGCTCTCGTCTCTCTATACTCCTCGTCATACCAACTGTTTTGAGGCATGCTCCCAAAACGGCATCTCTGATCAGACCAAGTGTGTGGGTATCCTTTGTTGTTGCATCATGCAATGTCTTAGTTAGTAAGGTGGTGATCTCCTCCATAGAGAGTCCTGGCTTGGCTGCTATACATAGACGATTATAGATCTCCTCTATATAAATAGAATCATTTTTTGGTGTAAATTTATAGCGGGTATGTGTCCTCCTTCCTGACACCTGGGTTCTACTGTACTGAAAAGAGACGGAAAGTGTCAAGAGAGTGTGGTCCACTGCTACACCCATTGGTTTGGGTCCTTTGTGAAATCGTGAATGCAGGAGATGAAGCTCGGGTGTGCCATGACATGGTCCATTGTGCTGGCCCCACGCTGTGAGAGAGAAATGAAATGAAATGTTATGTTAACGTCTTCAAAAGGCAAGAGTGACCTATGAGAGCAAAAAGTTACAAGTGGTGAATCTGATACAATGTTGGAGTACAAAAAAGAGTACAAAGAACTGAAATCGGAAGACGGAGCCGGGGGGGGGGGGGGGGGGGGGTGTGAGAGAGCTGATACAATGGGTGATACAAATCAACAGAGGTAGGTGGATCAAACTCAAGAGGAGATCCCTCGTCGGTCGCCGTCGAATCTTATCAATATCCTCCATGGTCAGTACTTTGACTCGGCATCTTGCATGTCGAGCTAGAGTGATCTGGATCCTCTACTGCAGCCTCCGTCGATGTTGTGAGGCCCCCCAGAGTCGTGGGCACGTGGATCTCCCTAGCTCAATCTCTTAATCAATCAATGTACCTCTGGTGTGGGTGAGATCTAAAATCGGTTGTGACAACTGCTTCTCTGGCTGCCCACTGGCTGGCGTAAAGAAATGTGTGATCTGCCTCTGAGACTGGCTCTCCCCTGATGTCCTCAGCAAGCTCTCTCTATATCTGTGCAGCTTGAGTAAAAAAAATCCGAGACATCTCTAGTCCTCGTATCTTATGACTCTAGAAAGTGGTCCAAAACCTTCTCTGAAGAGACAATGGAAGCGGTCTTGTATCTCATAGTACATCAGGCAATGACATATGTAGTGGAGGTCTGGCTCTGGCTCTATACGACATATCATGACCTTTGCTGGTACTCCTGAAAATTTGCCAGTCTCGATCTGAAGTTGATGCGAGGATGTGCATATCTGGCCAATAGCACATCGTATCGCATGAGATAAGTGTGTATCCATGTATCCGGGCGGCCTAGTCAAAAACCCGTCCTCCATGAGTTGGAGAAGATGCTCTCTATAGAAAGCCATCTTCGTACCCAACTCCTATGTCGGTTGTATCCATGTGCTCTTGTTATCTAGCTGAATCAGATCCTGACGTATGAGTCTAGTGATCTGTGTTCGTGTGAGAGATAGGGAGGGTGCATCCAAGGAGTACTGGAATATGGGCAATCTATCCATGTTGAAACCATGTAACTAAAACCATGATGTCATTTGCCCATACCAGCATGTTGTATCACCTTGCAACGCTAGCAATCGAGATGACTCTAGGGTCAGCCGAGCATATCTGTCTCTAGGAGGTCCCATAAGCTGTGCATAAATGATATTGATCTAGTAAGTGCCTCGACCACCGGCGCGGGGGGGGGGGGGGGGGGGGGGGGGGGGGGGGGTGGATTGAGGCCTTATCCCGAACCATCCAAGAAATCATAGACTAAAGGCCTCTCCATACATCTCCATCATCAGTGCTACCACATCTGCCATGGTGAGAGAGAGAGAGAGAGAGAGAGAGTGAAATGAAATGATATATTAACGTCTACAAAAGGCCAAAATGACCTATGAGACCAACTGATTACAATGATGAGTCTAGTACCAAGTCTGGGTACAAACAAAGAAAACTACAAACAAAGAACTGATAGGAGTGCTACCGACTCCTATGGGTGGCTGGTAGGCTGAGCAATGGTATCATGCCATAAGGGTACAAAGTGGGGATAAGTGTCACCATGATACAATATAGCAGTAGCATGAAGCCTATCCTGATCGACACTCTGGGTGTCCTGCTAGAATCCTGTGGATCCTCTGCCGCAATCTCCGCCGGTGTTGCATGGCTCCATTCCTCAGTTGCGGTCGTCTCGATCTCCCTAACTCTATAGCTCGATCAATGAGAGTACCGTTGGTGTGTGTATGGATGGGAACCGAGCTCTGTGGTGGTGGTGTCCCCTCTGCCTCTGTGGTACTCAGACTGAAGAAATCTGAGATGCGTCTCTGGGGATGTCTCTGTCTATGCCCTCTCAATAGAGAGTCTCTATGTCTTTGTATCTCAAGTAGAAATAATCCGAGACATCTCTGATCCTGATATCTCATGACTCTATCTAACGAGTCAAAACCATCTCTGAATAAACAATGAAAGCGTCCCCGTATCTCATAGTAGACTGTGCAGTGACATATGTAGTGAAACTCTGTCTCTGGCTCTGCATGGCATAACTGACATATCCTACTGTCTGTTGGTATGCCTCTGAATCTACCTATCTCAATCCCAAGCTGGTGTGAAGATGTGCGAATCTGGCCTATGGCACATCGTAACCCATGAGATAGATGTGTGTCCATGTAGCTGGGCCGTGTGATGGCTCTATCCATGTCCTCCTGCTATCAAGCTGGATAAGATCCTGATGAATGAGTCTAGTAATCTCCATCCATGTAAGAGCCAAAGATGGTGCATCAAGAGAATATTGGAAAGGGGGCAGCCTGCCCATGTTGAAACCATGCCTCTGAAACCATGAGCTCATCTGTGCATACCAACATGATGTATCTCCCTGTAATGCAAGTTGTCTGGATGATTCAAGAGCAAGCCTAGCATACCTGTCCCTGGTGGTGTCCCATAAGTTGTGTACAAATGATACTGATCTGGTGAGTGCCTCAACCTCCATAGGTGGGGCAGCCAGCTCCGCTCGTATGATGTCATGTGGAACAGAGGCCTTGGCTCTAATCAGCCTAGAAATCATAGATATCAAGGGTCTCTCCATATTACTCCATCCAGCACTGTCAACAGAGGGTCCCCAAACCTGAACCCCGTAGTGCATAACTGAAGCGACCGAAGTGTCGAAAAGCCAAAGCTTTGTTCAAGGTTCCTGGAACTGAACCTGCGAACAAATCCTCTCTAAACCACCTAGGGCTGCATAGGCACGAGTCAATCTAGTGTCTGCTGCCACTTTCGGTGTGAACCTCGGTCCACTAGAGACCACACCAAGATATGTGTATGCATCAGTGTACTTCATATTGTCCTGACCATATGTGAATGTAGGTATTGATCTTCTAACCCACTGTGGCGTGGTATTAAATACCATGACCTTGGTTTTACCAAGGTTGACAGACAATCCAGTATCCCCTGCAAAACTATGCAATGCGTCCAAATGTCTCTGCATACCCTCTAGTGAGTCTGATATCAACACAATATCGTCAGCATAGAATAAAAGATGGGATCCATGTCCCTGCAAGCTGAGCACCTCTATCTCCTCCTCTGTCAATATAATCAGAGACCTCATCAACATACATACCAAATAAAGTAGAGGACAATGGGCATCCCTGTTTCACTCCATGTGCGTACATGACCCATCACTTAACTGTACAATGCCATAATCCCCCATATCAGCTCTGTGGGGTACCCCCAATTCCATAAGTCGGCGCATCAATCTGGCCCTCGGTACTGTGTCAAAAAGCTTTGCGGAAGTCCACAAAGCTGCAATATATACGTCTACCATGTGCTCGACCCTCCTCAATGATAGCTCTGAGTGTAAAGACATGATCCAGTGTGGAGAAATCCCTCTTGAAACCAGCCTGCCCAGGTGCCCGTATGCCCATAATCTCTGCCCAACTACTCAGCCTATGCTCAAGGATGGATGCATACAACCGTGCCAATGTGTGTCCTACCATGATAGTACGGTAATTCCCCAGCACTGTGGGGTCTGCTGGCTTGAAGATAGGTACAATAGTAGATAATCTCCAAGACTCGGGAAAGCCCTCACACATGACACGGTTGAATAACCGTGTAAGCACCTCTACCAACAAGTCCCCAGCATGTATAATGTGCTCTGGTACCAAACCCTCATGATCCTATGCCCGTCTGGTCTTCATCCTATCAATGGCCTCCGAACATGGTAGTGGTGGCTGTCCGGGTACAGTATATAAAGATGCTGCATACTGCCCCCATATCTCTCTGTAGAAGTAATCACTGGTGGGGGAGACTGCTCATGGAATAGACGCCAAGCCTCTCTTGAATCTCTACTGAGGAAGAGCTGATATAAATCTTGCTCCATCTGGACCAAGAAAGCTCGCTTCTTCCGTCGCACTAGTCGTCGTGTAGCAATACGTGACTGTCTATAGGTGATCACTCCCAATGCAAGCTCCCGCTGTATCTGAGCTCTCCTCTGTCGACACTCCTCATCATACCAACAACTGTTCTGAGGCATGTGCCTAAAACGACGTCTCTGACCAGGCTGAGTGTGTGGGTATGCCTCTGTCGCTGCCCCATGTAATGTCACTGTGAGCATAGATGTGATCTCCTCCACTGTGTATACTGGCTCTGATGTGCATAAAAGCCTACATGTCTCCTCTACATAACTAAGTCCGTCTCTGGTGTAAAAGTATAGCATGGATGTCTACCACCCCGTGAGGCCTGAGATGTATTGTACTCAAAGGAGAGAGAGAGAGAGAGAGAGAGAGAGAGAGAGAGAGAGAGAGAGAGATGAAATGAAATGAAATTTATATTAACGTCTTCAAAAGGCCAAAATGACCTATGAGACCAATCTGTTACAAAATGGTGAATCTAGTTCCATGTCTGGGTACAATAGAACTAGATACTACTACTAGAATCCATCCTCATTTGCACTCTGGATATTGAGAGAGTATGGCTTGAATCATCTGTTGTAGTCTCCGTCGATGCTGTGTAGCCCCTCTCCTCAATCATGGCCGTCTGGATCTCCGTAGCTCCAGTGCTCGGTAGATGAGAGTGCCGGTAGTGGCCGAATGAGTGTGGGCCGAGCCCTGCAATGATGATTGCTCCTCTGTCTGTCCCATATCTAGTGAAAAGAAATCTATAATTTGTCTTTGGGACTGTCTCTATCTCTCTTCAGTAAAGTGTCTTTATATCTGTGTAACTTAAGTAGATATAGCCCAAGACATCTCTGATCGTCATAATTCATGACCCTAGAGAAAGGACCGAAACCCTCTCTGAATAAGCAATGGAAACAGCCCCGTATCTGATAGTACAATGTGCAATGACATATGTAATGTAGCTCTGTCTCTGGCTCTAACTGGCATAAGTGGCATATCCTGTTGTCTACTGGTATCCCTCTGAATCTACCTGTCTCAATCTCCAGCTGATGTGAGGATGTGCGTATCTGACCAATGGCACACCGCAAACCATGAGACATATGTGTGTCCATGTAGCTGGGTCGAATCACAAACCCATCTCCTATGAGGTGGAGAAGATGCTCTCTATAGAAACCACTATGGTGTGGTGTTAAACACCATAACCTTGGTTTTACCAAGGTTTACAGACAATCCACTATCCTCTGCAAATTTGTGTAATGCATCGAAACGTAGCTACATACCCTCTGGTGAGTCAGAGATCAACACAATATCATCAGCATATAACAACAATGGGATCCACTTCCCTGCTAGCTGGGCACCTCTATCACCCTCTCTGTCAATGTAATCAGACACCTCATCAACATACATACCAAATAGAGTAAGAGACAATGGGCAACACTGTTCACCCCAATGGTGGAGTGAACTAAATCAGATATCCCCTTCAGAGTGCGTACATGTCCCATGATTGATTTGTATAGAGCCATAATCCCCCAAAGCAACACTATGGGCACCCCCATCTTCTGCAGTCTACAAGTCTCACTCCATCTGGGCCAAGTAAGCTCGTTTCTTCCGTCACACAAGGCATCGGGAAGCAATCCGAGATTGTTTGTAAGTGATGACTCCTAAAAGAAGATCCCTCTGAAGCTGGGCTCTCTCATCTCTCTGCACTCCTCATCATTCCAACTATTATGGGGCATGCCCCCAGAATATCGCCTCCGACCCGGTTGAGTGTGTGGGTGTGCCTCTGATGTTGCACCATGCAGTGTCTCAGTCAGTAAAGTGGTGCACTCCTCCACTGAGAGGCCAGGACCAGCTGTGCATAGACGGCTATAGATCTCCTCTGTATAAACTGAGTCAATCTCTGGTGTAAATGTATAACGGGTATGTGACCTACCTCCTGATGTCTAGGCTGTACTATACTGAAATGAAACAGAAAATGTCAAAAGTGCATGATCCACTGCTACGCCCATTAGTTTGGCTCCCACTATGAAATCCTAAATACAAGGAATAAAGCTCGGTTGTGCCATAACATAGTCCACTGTACTGGCCCCGTCTCTGTGTGGAAAGCATGTGAAACCGGCTGCTCCAGGAAATCGCTGTAAGCCATTAAGTATGGCTAACCCATGTGCAGTCGTCATCTCCGTGAGGTATCTCCCATACTCTGTCTACTCTCTGTCATGTGAGCATCTGTCTAGCCCCAACTCACCCACATCCAGCTCTCTAAGCATCTCATCTGAAGTGTCGTCGAAGACTGTCTGAGAGTTTCCCGTTCGGGCATTGAAGTCCCCTAGGAGGATGATATCACCATCCCTAGAAAACTCCCATATATCATCATCTAGTATAGAGAAAGGCGACTGTCCTCTAGATGCAGTATATACTGACGTACTGGGGGGAAGTAACATATGGCAATGTATAGAAATCGGCCTGTGTCAGCTCTAAGACTCACCCACATGTATCTAGCATGATCATCTCTCCGTACAATATGTAGTAGTGGCTGGAACTCCTCCCTAAATAGCACTACTACTAACTTGAACCTCTACTCCCATGCTCAGATCTCGCGACTGTCTTGTGGGCTATCTCCCATCTGTATCCCACCACATGTGGCATAAGCTGTCTGGGGGCCTGATGCGTCTCTGAGAAGGAAACAATGTCCCTATCTCTGAAATTGTCCTCAAAGGCACCAACATCCAACCTCATAGATCCATTACAATTCCAAGTAGCCATCTTCAGTGTGGTCCCATAGGTCTCACACCGTCATGTAGAGCGCCGCTCTACATTCACCACCCAACCATTTCTGTAAAAGGCTATCTTTCCCTTCTCCCTTGCCACCATAATCTCTAGCATTACCTCTCTCATATGCGCAAGCTATGAGAGAGTGAGATCATCACCGAGAAAAATAACTGTCTTCTTGAGAGTAGGCCTCTTTCTCAAGAATTCCTTCTTCTCTTCCAAGGAGGAGAAGCATAGTATGAGATCTCTCCCTTTCGAAGATTCTCCCGGGCCATCACTCTTCTTGCCCACTCTCCATGCCTTTGTGTGTGAAGGCTTGTCCACCCCCATCATGGATGTGAGGCGTAGAGAGAGAGGTGTAAATGTCAGTTATTTTTTGTTTCGACTACAACTTTAATTACTGTGTTTCTATAAAATAACTGCAGATGATGAAAATAGTGTTCCTCTATTCAAAGCAATAAATGAGCACCGCAAGTCATTGGCCAGGTTGCTGTGGGAACATGGTGCATATTTGCCGGTGAAAGCACAAGGGGATTACCTTTGTGCTGCTGCAGAGAGGGGTGATGCTGAAGTTTTGCAGAGCCTCTTAAACTACGGAGCGGATGTAAACTTGGGAAACTTGGAGGGTACAACTGCTCTTCACGTGGCTGTAGAGGCAGGTTGGACAGAGGCAGCCAAACTTCTTGTGTCTTATGGGGCGAAGGTGGAGCAATGTAACCACAATGGACTTACACCTGTTGATGTTGCAAGGCAGGGAGGCCAGAAAGAGTTAGTGCAGCTGCTGGAAAATCCTCCCACGGTCTTGATGTCATCCAAACCATTGCCAAAGAGAGACTCCAAAACAACTGCGGATCAAAGGAATGAGCCACGCAGTGCCTGGCCCCGTAATGCAGGCTTCAAGCAGCTTCCCACTAGCAAGGGGTCACTCCCATTCTGTGCCAGAATAACTGTACATCCTTACCATCCCAGGGGATTAGAATCAAACATCAATAAGTCTCGCAAGTTTCTCATGCCTCTTCCAGAAACTTGGGACACCCTGCTCAAGAATTTGAGTTAGTATCTTTGCATTTCCCTGTATTTATATTGGTTCACAATTTAAACTGCTCATATTGTCATTCTTTGCCGCATCTGCGTGCAGATGAGAAGCTTGGGTACTTGCCTGCGAAGGTTTTCGATCAAGATGCTGCAGAAATTGACATCATCAGCGTGATAAGAGATGGTGATATCATCTATGCTGCTGGGGAAGAGGAGCTTAGCAAGTTGCGACGACCTTCCAGCCCACAACAAATACGACAACTGAAGAAAGATGCGAAGAAATGAGTACAATTCATGGCCTCTTATATAATGGCCATGCCATGATTCTTATGTTAATATACCTTCTTGAAACTCATTTCAGCAATCCAATTGGTTCAAACATCGCATTGTATAGTGATCACATGCAGTGTATGAACAGCACAATGGACATGGACACTTACTCACTAGAGAAAAGCTTCATAATCAAGTATGTCCCATGCTTTCCTAGACATATTTCATCCTTTACAATTGTAGACAGACATCATTCTTTACAAATGCAATTGATGGCCCAACCTAATAAAGGGTAGTCATTGTTTATTTATTATTTGCAGAATCCTTTTGGTTTTTCCCATTAAGCACAATCAAATGCATTGTTGCAGCCCATAATGAGATGAGCTCACTTTGATGTTTCATATGCGCAAAGGAAATGGTTGAGAAATATTTTGAGGTGCTCATAGTGAGTTCAAGATGTTTTATATGATGTAAAACAGGTCGAGTATTTTTGTCTGTGTTTACTTCTTCTCAACATTTGGACTGGCGCTCATGCCCGTCAATCCCGTCATCCACCTCGTCACTGGTGTGTTATTTAGTCTCGTGGACAGCCTCCTTGTAGTAGGAGCTTTTCATTGAAACTGTACCACTCATTCAAAGAAGCCTTCTTGCAAGTATTTTAGCTCTTTTTTGCAGAAGCAGATTCTAATCTCTCTCTCTCTCTCTCTCTCTCTCTCTCCCCCCTAGACTGACGAGAGCTTATGTAGCCTTGGGAGGATTGGAGAGGATGTGTTCACAGGTTCAGTTTCAGGAACCTTGAACAAAGCTTTGGCTTTTTGACACTAGTGGCTTCAGCAATGCTTTATGGAGTTCAGACATGGGGACCCTCAGTGGACCACCATGGCAGATCTGGTAGCACTAATGGATAGATATGTATGGAGAGGCATGTAGTCTCTATGATTTCTTGAATGATTCAGGCTAAGGCCTCAGTGCCACATGAGATTATTCCGCCTGGCCCCCCTCTCGTGGTCGAGGCACTTACTAGATCAGTATCCTTCATGCATAGTTTATGGGACCTCCCTAGAGACAGATATGCTCAGCTAGCCCTTGAGTCATCCCGACAGCTAGCGCTACAGTATCCTTCACGCATAGTTTATGGGACCTCCTTAGAGACAAATATGCTCGGCCAGCCATCCCGACAGCTAGCGCTATAGGGGGATACAGCATGTTGGTATGGGTAGATGACATCATGGTTTCAGCATGGATAGTCTGCCTCTGTTCCAATACTTCTTGGATGCACCCTCCCTATATCTCACACGAACAAAGATCACTAGGCTCATACATCATGATCTGATTCAGCTAGATACCAAAAGCACATGGATACAGCTGACTCGGGAGTTGGGCTTTCTATAGAGAGCATCTTCTCCAACTCACAGAGGATGGATATATGATCGGACCTGCTTATATGGACACTCATGTATCCCATGGGATACGATGTGCTATTGGTCAAATCCACACATCATCGCGTTAGTTAGAGATTGAGACTGGCAGATATAGAAGAGTACCAGCAAAGGCCAGGATTTGTCAATTGTGTCATATAGAGCTAGAGTTACATCACATATGTCATTGTCCGGTATACTATGAGATACGAGTCCGCTTTCATTGTCTATTCAGAGAGGGCTTTGAACCACTGGCTACTGAGTCAGGACATGTCTGGATTAAAGATGCCTCGGGTTGTTTTTGCTAGAGCTCCGCAGACACAGGGAGAGTCTCTTGAGGAGATCAGGCAGTGGGAGGCATTCACTGAGGGAGATCACTAACTTCTTTAGAGCAGAGACTCAGCAGTCAGATGAGCAAGCTTCACAGCAAACTTGAGAGCCCAGCTATACCAGAGGTATATTAGTTGACAAAGCCATTGAGCTTGAGAGAGCTAGATGCCCACGTCTTTGAGGGTGACCACGACATCGACGTAGGCTCCATCAGAGAATCGGGACTATTCTAGCACGACATGGGAAACGTCCAGTACGACTATTTATAGAGGCAGACATGACGATGCTCTTCAGCAACCGATGCAATACATTCTTGGACAACGCCCGATGCCAAGCATTCTCCTAAGACATTGATGATGATGATGATGATTTTAGTTTTTACTTCCCTTCATATTTATTTTGTACCGAGACATTGTATGAGATCCACCAAGATTGTATTAGTTTGATCTCATTAGTCATTTTGGCCTTTTGAAGACATTTAATATAACATTTCATTTCATTCATCTCTCTCTCTCTCTCTCTCTCTCTCTCTCTCTCTCTCTCTCTCTCTCTCTCTCTCTCTCTCCACACATACATTGATTAATGGAATGCATACACTCTCGGCAAGATGAGTCTAAGAATCTAATCCCAAAATAAAATCACCAGGGAAGCTGATTGACTCAAGGAAATGATAATGGTAGTTAGCATTTGGAATGATCAGATATTAAGTAATTCATAGTAATTAATCGATACGCAAACCCTCCCAGTGGCATGACAAAACTATGTTGCTCTTCCAAGGCATTCTTTCTATTGGAAGTGGGCCATCCCCCCCCCCCCCAAAATTTATATATATATATATATATATATATATATATAATCATGGAATAAATAAATAAAATCATGAAGAGTATCTCATAAAGTGACTCATGAGTAAACCTGCCCTCTACCTTGCATGCTCTCCCTTGTCATTTTCCTTTCAGAGGGCAGTCTATGTTGTGCATCATATAAGGTGACTACTTGCATCAAGAGTAGACGTGCTCTCTCTCCACTCCTCTATTGATATTCCCTTATGTTATCAAAGTTATCCCATAGAGTCTCCTAATTAATATCCTTCCTTTTAGGGTCAACCTTAATTTGGTTCCAATATGATGTAACAAAATGTTTGCATTTGAAAAAAGTTACGAATAAACGTCTTTATTTTAAGGACATGGAGATTCTAATCACTTAATTTCTGTGTGATTTGAGTATTTTGAGAATTGATTGATGCTACAGAGAGGGTACTATGTTCAATAGTTGGTTGAAATGCTTGAGCAAAATTTCAAGCTTGGCATGTGGCTTGGAGCCTCATAAAGGTGTGCAGGTGAACCTCCCATCTCTGCAAATAGAAATCCTATCAAATGCTTAAGCATACACATCTATATCTCTGCCTTGTTACAGTTTTTGGAGTAAACATGTGATCAACCATGTAAGTGCATGCAAGCAAAAACATAGACCACATTCATTAAAAGAATTAGCAACTTGTATCCCAATTTTGTGAGTAGGCATGTAAAAAATATGTAGCTTTTTATGTATGTGAATGCTTGATGCTATCCAACCATGCTTTTTATGTATGTGAATGCTTGATGCTATCCAACCATGCTTTTTATGTATGTGAATGCTTGATGCTATCCAACCATGCTTTTTATGTATGTGAATGCTTGATGCTATCCAACCATTACTTCATCCATTGCTTTGTTGCCAATGAGAGATCACCAATTAGGCGTCTCCATAGCTCAGACCTCCAATCAACTACCTCAAACCTTGTTCCTATAGCCGTGTAGGCTAGAGATTGGCTAAATAGTCTCATCCTATGGATTACCTTGCTACCTAGGTCCCCAAAGGGTGTTATCTCCCATAGGACCCATGTTTTGATATCTCACAAAGGGTGTAATCATATGTGGAAGTAGCACTAGAGAATTGATATCTTTGATGCAATGGCTTGATGACGAAATAGAAGCAGGTGATTCATAGAGATATGAAGTGCTCAAGTAGTGAAATTGGTAATTAGAGAGGAGTTGTCGATGCTTTGATTAGCAAAGTGTGCACATGCATGCGCGTGCGCGTGCGCGTTATACACAAGATTATCTCTCTACCATTCTCTATTCGAGATGCTCACTTTTTCATTGTAGTAGGATTAGAGTAGATGAGAAAGAATGTCAAGTAAGGACCACGGTAGAATCCTGTGTGTGTGTGTGTGTGTGTGTGTGTGTGTGTGTGTGTGTGTGTGTGTGTGTGTGTGTTGTTGTTGTTGTTGTTTTTGTATTAAACTTAATACATATACACAAAAGAACATAACGTTTAAAAGACAATTTTGTGTGTGTGTGTGTGTGTGTGTGTGTGTGTGTGTGTGTGTGTGTGTGTGTGTGTGTGTGTGTGCCCGCGCGTGCGCGTGTTGTTGTTGTATTAAACTTAATACATATACACAAAAGAACATAACGTTTAAAAGACAACTGGTTTTAGATAACTAGGCAGAGATTTAGATTCAATCATAAATTCACTTTTGTACAATATAATAAGAATGAGGCATCATTCCAATGATTCTATACAAAAGAAATAGAGTTATGGAGATCATTTAGGTTGAATAGCAAGGATATTCAAAGTCGGACAGCAGCTAAGCAAAAATACCTTTAAGTAAAGATAGCATTCTCACATGCATCCATATAAACAAAACAACATATTTGTTAACTTTGAATATGTATTACAAGTGTCAATAAACCTATCAGTTGTTATTCTTGTTCTACTTAAAAATATTTTAATTTAAACTACTATCTGAAAAAAAATTACTATTATGTGGATTTTGTAAGCAATCAGAAAACCATCACTCCTTCTGATTCAAGTGGCATAACAAAAGTTATTTTTTAGACTTTAACTCATCTATAGTTTTTCTTATAAGTTCCAAATTTAATCATGTTAAGTTCCCTCTTAAAGTGTTTTTTAATAAACTTTCATTATGTTCTTAGAATATCTAGTCATGCCATGCACTTGTCCCAATGCCTTGCACAACCACCACAATTGAAAAGCATGTAAGGATTGAGAAAAAATCATGAGTCTGGAGTTAACTCATAGCATCAACTTTACCGATCCATGTAAAGCAACACGTAAGTATGTTACTTGCCATGTTCATAGACATGAAAAGAACTTATAAGAGTCCAAAAGACGGTGTACAATAGTCCAAATTTTCATTTTTTTCAAAGCAAAGTATCAATTAAGGTGTACACGATCTCTATCAATGGATCAACATGGCACTCTCATGCTTGAAAATTATTATGAGTGTCTCAGTCACATCAAATATTAGAGGTAAAAAACATGATCCTAAATGCCAATACGTATTAGCAATCAAATTTCAAAAAAAATCAGAGAAAAATATCATACAGGAGTAATGTTAATAGGCCAACCACCCTAAAATTAATTTTTGGTGTTCCTTGGTTAGTTTCCACAAAAAAATAACAATGTTCAGAACGATATCCAAACCACGAAAGCCTCCTGCTTACAACAAGTTCTCAAAAAAAAATCTAAAACAAAACTAGTAGATTATCAAAGAAGTATCAAATTTTGAGGACTATAAGTACGCCGTGTAGCCTTTAACTTATCCAACCCGGATTTATTTCTAGTGCTCCCACGCAAGCATCCAAGACAATTTTCCAAAGAAAAAAACAATGTTTAGACTGGTTTTATGACCATTATGTATAGTTAACAGGCTACAGTCAAGCATCATCATTATTCAACCTACACATTGAAGTGTGCAAGCGGGAGCGTGTGAGTGTGTGCAGCAATGGAGAAGAGAGGAGAAGAGGAGACCTTGTGTTTGCGGGGGCTAAAAACTCACTTGTAATATGTAAGCCCCCTTATTCTATTATGTACATAATGAATAAATATAGTGGGTGGGCACCTGATCTAACAGGCCACATGGGGCTTTACCCCAACAACCTCACATGTAAAGGCCAATGTGGCCGTGAGAGAAAAGAAAACCGTACAAAACATATATAAGGCCATCACAAGTATGTAGCCAACGTCCACTGGCTCACTGAATTTGTGTGCATCAAGCTCTAATTGTAGAGAAAGTATAGAGCGATTGACATACTCTTTACCAAAGCCGCACACATCTTGTAGGTATCTCACCATACACTGCAAAGTACCCCTATGCTCAAGGCCAATATCATCCATTGCATGGCTAACTGCTCCCACTACAAATGCACCTACCGTAAATGCAATCTCGGGTCTTGAGGTCAGTATCTTGTACATGAGACTCCCGATTGCTGATGCAATCGTGGCAATATCCGTCAATTTGACCATCTCAGTCAAATCTGGCTCAGAACTCCACTCATGGAAATCACCTTGACACCCGAACTCCGATCACTGGAATCCATCCTCGTGTCCATCGCATGTCACATGCGTACCAAGAGCATTTGTCAGTCTTGAGCCTTGTGTGGCAACAGCAATGCGTAGCTCCAACTCACACGCATCAACCTCTAGCCTAAGCATATCCATGAATGACTGAATCACGACTGAATCCTCAGCGGTCAAGCCATCCATATCCATCATCACATACATGAATGAAAAACCCTTCTGCACAATTGTCTCAACATACTCACAAACTGGAGCATCATGCAGTGTATCTGCAAAAGAAACATGCCTCGTCTCTCTTCATGGTTGGATCTCACAAAGACTGTGATGTCTCACACGTTACGTACTCGCATCACATGAATCGTGCCAACACTAGCGCTAACCTCTCGCTACTATGACTAGCTATACACAATGCAATCTGAAATTGTGCTTGTCCAGCACTACCTAGCATCTACTATCTCGCAACTGACTCACAGAGATCAAGATTTGCGTCAAACTTGGAACATGATGTACATCTCGCAACACATATGATGCACCACTCAGCAATGATAGTCTGACATCTCCTGCACTAACTATGGCATGCACTGAACCAACAGCTAGACACACACGTCCAAGCATACCAAAGTCTGGCTAACTCATACACCAAGTATTGTCAAAATACAACATAAGCTAGCATAAGCTGGCATAAGCTGTCTAAGAGAACTGTTAGCAAATATGGCGGTCAATGTAATGAAACGAGTGAAAAAGACCACTCAAATGATTCAAAAAGTCTGGTCTAATCCAAGATCGCTATGCGGTAGCCGATGAATCTAGCATCAACAATCTCCTTCCTGAAGACATTATCGTATACATGGCAAATGACATAATCTAGTGAGCAAAGACTCTCACAATGCTATGCCAAAACACTATGTCAAAGCAACCACTGAGTGCCAAATGCAATCAAAGCACGACTGCAAACCATGCACATAAACAAATAAATTCGTAAGAAAAATCCGGCAGAGTTTTGGCAGTTTTGGCTATCTAACCGTAATAACCATACATGCCATAAACATGCTCAAAACCATGAGCAAATCATGCGAAAATTTGCACTCAAGCATATATGAGCTGCATCAAAGTCTCAACTCTCTAAACTTGGACACAATCCTGTAATCCGAAACACAAAGTGCATCAACCGCACTCTACAAGCAAAGCATATACTAGCATAAACTTGGATGCAAACCAACCAAAATATGGCACAAATTGATGCTCAAAACAACTGAAAATCAGCCCACATAAGCCATTGCAAGGCGAAAAATATCATCCGCCAAAAAGTGCCCATTATGTGCATCCACATGGCAATATAAATGAGCACCAAGCATACACCAAATTTGTATCAAATGAGCATCCAAATCCACTGAAAATTCAGCTCACAATCATGCCAAAAATGCTTGCAAAACTCGTTGTAAATCTGTGCACCACACTTTATAGAATCTGCTCAATCGCACAAAATGTACATAACCTGTGATGAATCCACTCTCAAATCCTGAGAGTCCACAAGAATGCATACATCCACAAAGTGTTCTCAACGTATGCGTATAAATTTGTTGAAAAGCTCAACCCACACTCGCTTCACTGAGAGAAAAACATCAATGCGCGAATGACAAAGCTTAATCCGAGCTTTCGGAATGTAGCAAATCACCACAATAGGCATACATAATCTTTAACTTTCCGAACACCCTACAGTCGATCAACCAATATCTCCCAAACCGTTCAGAATTTGCAAAAAAGTCCTTCTGCAAAGTTGTAGATCTCAAAGAACTGTCTAGAGTAATTGAAATGGACCTGAAATGGGATGTTTTTATAAGTCAAAACAGATCTGTAGAAATTTATAGCCTTGTAGACCACGATGTTTTCGGTAAGGCTAATGGGAATCAAGCTGAAAATTGATCTTTTCTCTCCGCAATCTCCATGAGCTCTGATACCAGTTGAAGTGCACGAGCGGGAGCGTGTGCGAGTGTGTGCAGCAATGAAGAAGAGAGGAGGAGAGGAGACCTTGTGGTCTACAACTTTCAATTGGAAAGTTGTATACCACGACGTTTTAGGTAAGGATCGTGGGAATCAAGCTGAAAATTGATCTTTTCTCATCCAAAATTCTGCTTCAAAACGATGCTGAAAAATTCATAGCTTCACCGTAATCTTCACCACAATGTTGCCGTGCTCTCCGCAATCGCCATGAGCTCTGATACCAGTTGAAGTGCGTGAGCGGGAGCGTGTGTGAGTGTGTGCAGCAATGGAGAAGAGAGGAGAAGAGGAGACCTTGTGTTTGCAGGGGCTAAAAACTCACCTTCAATATGTGAGCCCCCTTATTCTATTATGTACATAATGAATAAGTATAGTGGGTGGACACCTGGCCTAACCGGCAACATGGGGCTTTACCCCAATGCACATGGCCAAAAGATTCACCATCCTTTGCACAATGAATACCTTAATCACCAACATTAAGTATTTATATACGAACCTTGCCATTATATGCGAAGCAGTGGCATTTAGTAGTTTTGAGATGACATTGAAAGAGCACCTCAGAAGCAGTCGCTTGCTCAAAAGTATTCATACACCACAGAGAACAGCAGTTGATCGTACACATGGCCCTCACTCTCTTTCTCAAACACAAACACACCCACATAAATGCAAGGCTAAGTGAGGGAGGTGAGAATCCATCACCTTTAAATAAGCAGCATCGTTGTAAGAGTATACACGCGGTAGTTGTATTGACTCAAACCTAGCCAACTACTACATCTCCACCATATCTTGGCATACAGGAGTTGCAGGTAAAATGAGGGTACATGTTACTGCATCCCCTCTTTATGGTGGTGAGGGAGTTCCCACCACACCATAAGAAGTGCCAAAAAAGCCCCACAATCAATTGGTAGAAAGACACTTACCATGATTAATAGTAGGAAGACAGGAATTGATAAGGGTATTTATCCAAAATAAATATAGACTTAGAAAGTTCTTTTGGTTTCCACAACAAGCCTTCACCTTCACAGGGAGTCATTGATAGGTAGGTGAGGGAGTCCACTTTTAGAGGGTCAAGACTAAGAAGCAGCAATTGTAGTAGGAGGTATAACCATATATAAGTAAGAAACAAATTTCCACTCAGGCCTTAGGAGTAGAAAGAATACTCACAAGGTATAAGTATTAGTAGAATGATCAAATATTTTGGGATATGACTAGATCTTCTGGGGTGGTCAAAGTTTAGCAAGTGCTTTGGGATTACAATGAAAATAAGAGAATCAGTAATAAACCATAAATGGGGATCAGTGACAAGTGGGTGTGTGTGTGTGTGTGTGTGTGTGTGTGTGTGTGTGTGTGTGTGTGTGTGTGTGTGTGTGTGTGTGTGTGTGTGTGTGTGCTATGCGTGTGCGTGTGCGTGTGCGTGTGCGTGTGCGTGAATATTAGTAGAATGATCAAATCTTCTGGGATATGATAAAAGTTTAGCAAGTGCTTTGGGATTACATTGAAAATAAGAGTATCAGTAATAAACAATAAAGGGGGGTCAGTGACAAGTGTAAGTGTGTGTATGTGTGTGCTTGTGTGTGTGTGTGTGTGTGTGTGTGTGTGTGTGTGTGTGTGTGTGTGTGTGTGTGTGTGTGTGTGTGTGTGTGTGTGTGTGTGCACGTGCGCGTGCGTGCGTGCGCACGCGTGCGCATGCCTAGCATAAGCCATATTTAGCCACACTGAGTGAGTCATTAAACATGAAGATTCCACTTAGAAAATTATTCCATTAGTGTGAATAAAGATGGTGTTAACTGTAAATCAACCGGATTTCCATGCAGGTGATGACTTATGGTAATCATTCTCAAAAAAAAACCCATCAGTTCTAACAAGTATTGCATAAGCAAGGGAAGTAGCCAAAGCAAGGCAAACCTTCACAAGCTTAGTTACAAAATAGTATAACCATCAGCTCCATTGTGTACAATAGACCCAGATTCTCCCATTGAGACCAAAGAAAGGTAAATACTTCAGATAATTACCACAGGAAAAGATAACTGTTCACTCTATCAAGATATTAAAAGGCAACAACAATAGCTACAGGATAGCATGCAAAAATAGCATCTTAACAAAAGTGTAATAATGGGCTCAGGAAACTTAGCGGATTGTAGCTAGATGTAGCAATCAAGCCAAGTAAATTGATCAAGTGACTTTGTTAGGAGGTGAAAATCCAAATGCTTTAAAATCAAGGACACTACAAGTCCTAAAATAGTCACAGCATCAAAAGTCCCCATACACCTGAGGCAAAAAATGTAAGGTAATCACCCACAAGACACTATAATCATCAACTTACATAAGCATAGCATAAGCCAGATTCGCACCCCAGTCTATCCACAAAATATCAAGCATAGGGTATATGTGTAGGTCCCAAGTGGAGGAAAAAAGTCCATATTCTTCATTGAGAAAAGTGAAAGGTTCAGCCTTTTAGTAATCATCCTCAAGGCAGTATAACCACCAGGTCCAACAAGCCTAGCATAAGCAAGATTTTCCTATTGAGGACCGTACAAGTAACTATACATGGTGTTTACCCACAAAACCAAAGGAGATCATAGACAAGCCATTTTCTCAAGCATTATGTGCATTCATGTCCATGTAGGCCATAAGGTCAAGCCGGGTTTTGAAAAAAAAAACATTAGCTAGCAAGTGAGTCCTAGTTTAACAGAGGTAAATCAATATATATATATATATATATATATATATATATATATATATATATATATATATAGTGTGTGTGTGTGTGCGCGCGCGCGCGTGTGCATGCACACGCACGTGCCCACCCATACATACGGAAGCTTTATGCACGAGCCCATTATCATCGTCAAAAGCTTTATTAGGCACATATGTGAGGTTTTTGTATTGATCTTGGTATCAACTAAATGTCAAGAGTCAACGTACAATAAAAAATAGCTACAGTATAGAGTTATAAAAAAATAGTTGTTTTACAAAGTATGCACCAACCACGGCAATAGTGATGAAATAAACCTGCCACGGCAACAGTGAAGAAATAAACCATCAGAAAAAAACCCATTTTTCTAATTATCGAGAGTAATATACAAAACATAAGTGCCTTATTTCATTGCAAAAATCAAAACAGAGTACACTATTCCGTATGCAGATAGAAACTTCAACAGAGTGCAGTACTTCATCAATATGCCACAATATATGTTATCAACGAAACCAAGCAAGGTAATCACAAACCTATGAGGGTTGCTCCATAAGCTCCATGTCAACTCAGTAAGCGGCAACAAACTCACTTCCTCTCTTTCACATACACACACATATCCAAAAAAGGGCTAAGTGAGGGGAAAAAAGAACCCTCACCTCTTTATAAAGCAATTA
This sequence comes from Adiantum capillus-veneris, assembly GCF_014529385.1. Classification (NCBI taxonomy): domain Eukaryota; kingdom Viridiplantae; phylum Streptophyta; class Polypodiopsida; order Polypodiales; family Pteridaceae; genus Adiantum; species Adiantum capillus-veneris. The sequence goes on from NW_028221566.1 coordinate 35,130, forward strand.
CGCAAGGTCGAGGCATCATGACATGCTCCGGGCAATAACTCCCACCACGATTTGAATGAATCGCCAGTGCGGTATTCCAAATGTGAAGCAAATGCAGTCGCCTCAGTGGAGGCTAGGAGTACGATAGTTCGGATTTTTGTGCATGTGAGTTGAGACACCCAATTGCAAGTAATGTGGCGGGGGGGGGGAGAGAGAGAGAGAGAGAGAGAGAGAGAGAGAGAGAGAAGGTTGTAAGGGCGTGAAGAGGTCCTAGGTAGGACGAGAAGAATATAGGGGAATTCAATTGCCATGGTCAACTTAACCATTTCTAGGTTTTTTTACCATGCACCCATTCAAGGGTATACTCCCACGGGGAGAAAGAAAAAATAAGAGGCAACCATGCATAAAGCCAAAAACTAGCCACCCAGCGAGGTAGGTGTAAAAAAAACCCTTTTAGAAAAAAAGATTGGTGCAGTGTTCCTAACTATATGGCTCGAATGAGGGTAAGAGAGTATAAGAGTGCTCTTGGTGCAAGGAAACCATAAGCTAGTTAGGGATAGTTTTTAAGGGGAAAGGAGGCCATGGTTCAAATAATCAAAGCGTGTACCAATATGTGTGTGTGTGTGTGTGTGTGTGTGTGTGTGTGTGTGTGTGTGTGTGTGTGTGTGTGTGTGTGTGTGTGTGTGTGTGTGTGTGTGATTGAATACCTAACAATAGTTTGATTTTACAAACTATTAAACCCATACAGTGGGACTAAACACCATATAAAACATGCATACTTAAGATAAATCAAATTTTACAAGAGAACATTGTTAGAGTAATAAAAGATCATGTACATACAGAAAACTTTTGAATCTATGATTGAATGATATTATACTATCTAAGTATACAATTATCAAAGAAGAATTTAAAAGGATTAATCATAAAGAGATAGAACCGAGCAAAAGCATGAAATTGTACTGAGTGAGTATATTATCCTAGGAGAATCTACAAGGATTATGTTTTAATCATAAAAAATAAAATCGAGTAACGGAAGAAGATCTCCTTTTATCGATGTAGTTCTTGTTGTAACCCCAAGTAAGGAACCTCTTACCGGTCACCATCCAAGAAACACAAGCCCATCAGAAGTGGCATTACTTGGGAAGACAGGTAGGTGTCAAGGACTCCCTCCCCCTTATTATCGGTGTCAAAAATTACATCAAAATCTAACAACCTAGCATAGATCAAGTATTATGTTTAGAGATTGAGTCATTTACTACAACGTTCACATCTTTTAAACCCAAAAAAAATCAAACAACATCTCCATTGTAAATTGGATCAATTTTCAAAAGTCCAATCTAACACCATCTCATCTGAGACCCCCACATGAGGATTCAGGCTCTTTTAAAAAAACATTGGAGTTTTTTTGAAGTAAATTACTAACACTTGTTTCAATAATTATGCATTTATTCACAAAAAAGGATAGCATCAAAAAGTAGTTTACAATTTTGAATTCACTAATGTATACTTACCTTCACCAAATTGAGTTTTTGCATAAATATAGAAGTATAAGAACTTTTGTCCCAGACCATGTTCATGTAAAGCTATTTTTGCTGAAATTTCAGTCAACATAAGTGTAGCATTTAAACCCAACAAATTTGTGAAATTTAAGCCCTATTAATAGCACTATTATAGCCCCAAAACTCGGAAAATTATATCCAAGCAATTCTTAGCTTGAAAGGAGAAATCCCAAAATCCGAGCAAAACTTGTGATGTTTTGTACATGTGACACCCTTGCGCAATATTTTTGTTATATACATATTTGATTTTTGCTGGTGGTTAGAAACAATCCCTTCATAGTTTCTTTACGTTAGGAAAATCTTTCCCAATTGTTCAATCACTCACACGTGCCAAAAACCTTACATTATCAACAATGAAATCGACAAAAAAGATGTATTGTACGATCAAGAAAATATGGTAAAAAATGTAACACCCATAACCATAACCTGAAGAATCACTAGCTGGTGGCAATTCAATTCAAACGCAATGTAGCCATCATGTTTAGCTGGGAGTTCATGATCAGTCTAGACCACCTTCTTGGCTTGATGGAGTGAAATATATAAATCGATTTGCAGTGGCATGCACTTAATCATGTCAATTACACTCGTGTTGATCTGAGTGATCTATGTTGTGTAGATAATCATTAAAATGATCTCCATTGTTGTCTTTCTTGTCTTGAGAAACTCTGTCAATGCCTGCACCAATTTGATCCTCACTTCTAACATCTACCTTGTAGAACTGGTGCAGATCACAAGCTTCATAAAAGTTTTCTCACCATCATCTGATATTATAGCCTCCTGCTTTACTTGCGGTCCAAATAATGTTAGCGGTTAAAGATAGAAATTGGCATCACAAAGCTCAAAATGTTCTTGCACAGAAGCAAATGCTAGCAGATAAAATCTACTTTCAAACATTAGCACTAGCTTATGTTCATGTTGTGGCCCAAAAATTGTAATGCATCTCCCCATGGATTAATAGTGTGACAAGCACAATTTTAGAAATATTGATACAAACGACAAATAAAGTAGTGGTAGTGTACAGATTGCAACAACGGGTTGAACCAAAGTTTTAAATTTCATCCAAATTTTTTAACTTGAAATTCTAGTCATAACTACAAGCCGCCTTTGGAGGTTTGCACGTTCATGTGCCCGTACTCGTCAATCATGTTCTTTAATATAAAATTTTCACTATATAAAATTTCTACAAAGTGAGATCAAATATTTAAAAACAATTTTCCCGAACTGTCCAAACAAAAACATGCCCTGTCATTACTGTACAATAATGGCAATTTTCACCTACCCTTCAGAAACCCAAACCCAATCGTCTGCCTTGCATTTCTCCTGGGAAAATCTCCAGAAGAAATTTTCAATTTACCCAATTCGTGGTACATCTTGCTTCTCAGGCCTATGTTTGTTCTTTGACGATTGCATTGGTACAAGCCTTCTATGCTTGCCTTGTCTCAAACTCACAGGCTCCTGCGGTTTGTAGTCTGCCAAGAGCTCGATTGTCTCTAACGGCATCGTTTAAGCTTCTTCATGGGAAGGCAAGAGTCATCATCTACGCGGAAACCTCTTCCCAGGTACCTTTGAAAACTACCTATAGTCATCCACGTCGATGTGGATGGCTACAGGCAGTTTGTTTTACATAGCTTTAAGGTTACTGTGCATGACTGTGTTCCTATTGCAGCTTCATCTATTCGATATGGTGGGTTTAATTGAAGTGTGTTGTAGTACTCATAGGTCGTTCAAAAGTCATTGCAGGCTCCTATGGGGCCGATTATGAGGAGTTTATGAGATAAAATATCTTGGTGGCGGTGCCAGTAGAGATAGCGATGGCGGTGTTAGCTCGTCAAAGCTTTCATTCGGTCCTTCACTTCATTCACCCACTTGGCACACATTTTATGCATGTTTTGAACCTGATCTAGTGGCGAGAAAAATACGGCTGCTTCAATATTAAATAGAATGGCTGTATGAGCCGAACGTCAGGCCTCTTGGTGGATGGGATACAACTACTAGACTTGCAAGGTGGGTGAGGTCAGCGCGGCCTCGACACTGAGCACGGTGTGCTATTGATAGCTTTGCAAACTACCTGTAGCAATCCACGCCAGTGTGGATGGCTACAGGAAGTTATTTTTCCCTAAGGGTGCAAGCCTCCTCATAACGCTGTCAACCTTATTCATATTTGGTTGCATTTCACCTATGGGTTACATGCGTGGTAGCGCAGTCAGAACCGATTGCTAGTCACATGCAACCGGCTAGATGCAGTCATAATCAACACGTTTTCAAGATGCTCTACGAACCCGCGACCTCTAGCTCATCATAGGCTGTATTCGTACCGCTGCACTACTACGCGTGCTTGTAGGCAATGCCTAGCTTTCTCTTTATCACTAAATTAGTAGGCTGCCCCCACAAACGCGCGATGAAGACTGGCTCTTCCTGTCAACTCGACGTACACGCAGGCGATTTTTAATGCTTGACCCTATACAACAGTGTTCAGGAAAAATGTGTCTAAGCTTAATATCGTGCCGTTTTCAATTTCAAAAATGCCGGTTGAGGGCTAGGGGAAAACGAGTAATTCCGCCCCGAAAATTGAAATAGAGAAAAATAGTGTAAAACCCCGAAAAAAGGACATAATTTCTAAAATCTCCTTTTGAGAAAATCTAGTAAAGAAATTTTGTATGTTTGGAAAAACGATTTTTCTCGGACAGTGCTATACAGATATCATTATGTGCCTCCATATATACTCATTTGGATGCCTACCTTGATTATCGCCCAATTTTGGGCTACACCAGGGGACCATGGATTTGGGCTGAAAAGGCGTCGAGGGATGCTAGTAGGCACATGCTCTGTGGGTGCATAGGATATTCTAGTCCAAACAAGTACCATGATTGGTAGACCATAATATGCTATTAGTTTTCTTAGCCAATCAATCTTATCATTGCAAGATCCCTTTGCCCCTTAGTATAAGCTTGCATTTGTCATGAAAAATAGCCAGCTTTCAATTTACATGAAGCAAGCCAAAACACAGACAACACATATGCATGCCTGCTTCGTAGCACCATGCGCGAGCCTCGGCCTGCTCCTTAATCCTATGAGGAGAAGTCCAAAGGAAAGAAATAGACCAAATATCCCATTTGCAAAATGCCAAGAAGGCTGGGACTCTGGATGAGTCGGATCATCTCTTTCAGGTGTTCTGAACTCCTCAATGGCACCCTTTGCAAGTCAAGCTGGAAATAGATTTAGTGGCTTTCTTTCACATGTTTGCAAGCGTGTGAAGTGCTAAAATTGAGCAACACTTACCTTGATAGCTTGTTGCAACTTGATGCGTGAACAATATGGCGAAATGGTGCTAATCTTTGTGGCTAGTAGTACTCTAGTTCGCGCAGCTGCTGCAAATGGGGTCGATCTCATGACAGTTTTGTAATAGTGCATGGCGGGTTCTGATTGATCAAGGATGGCCGAGATACTTCTGCTGCTTCCATATTAAGCTGAGTATGGTAATGTAGCTGAGCTGGTTTCTTGGCCAAAACATGAGAAGAGGCACCATTATCATGAGAGCGGTATTCCTGCCATATCATCAGGTTACCTTTGCAACTATCTATAGCCATCCACGCCGGCATGACTGGCTACATGAGGTTTTTTTCTCTTGAGTTTTTGAGAACTATAAAATAAATGAAATTAAAGCTACTAGTGGGCCATAATTCTCAAAAGTTTTTGAATCATTGTTGAAAATCAAAACGAATCGCTGCGATAACACACAACTTTGCATATTCGACGTTGTCAAGACTCCGGGTGGTTGTTGATCATGGTCTCTATGGCAGGTTTGTGCTACCATCATATTTTCTATACAATACTTTTTAATTTTTCTGTTGTGTGTTTTTTATTTTAGTTTTGAGAATCCCTCACAGAGGATACCATTGGCTGGGTTGAGAGATTTTGTTGTGCATCAGAGATGGCTATTCATCATCCCATTGCGGTCATCATGGATCTTTTGGGTATGGCAAAAGCTTTGGTGGTCGGATTGAGGTAATTCTCTTCTATATACTAACTTCTTTGTTTCTCGTTTGGTGTAAAGTGTTATTGTTCCTATTGTCTATGTTGCATGTGGTGTAGTGTCATTGTGCTCTCCTACTTATGGTGCGTAGGGTTGGCATTCAACCACTTTGTTTTGTGGTTGAGAGCACCCCATTAGCATGAATCCTTTTGACTCTTACATGATGCACCACCTTCCAGAGTCCTCTTAGACAAGATTATCTCATCAGGGGAGCCATGGCACGGTGGCCTTCAACGAAGTCATTCTTTTGCTGCATGCTTTGTGGAGCTTCTTTGTAGGCGTGGAGGTCTTTGTTTAGAGTTGGGATGTGATACAACTCCAGTATTGGCAGCATGCTTAGGTACAGGGTGGGTGTGTGTAGTTGTTGACAGTGATGATGCTTTGATTTCAGATTATGTACAACCATTACTTCGTCCTAAAAAGCGGAGCAAACAGGGGGCTTCCATCTCTCTTGATGTTGATGATGTGGATGACATGCCTTCACGTGTCAACCCCTTTGATGAGTAGTCAGACTCCACCTTACTCTTCATTTTGGTCTCTAACTTATGTTCACATCGTACTTGTATGCTATTTTATTACTTTTTTGTTATCATTGTTCATTATCTAGGAATTATGGATAATGATTCAAACAAGATGTAAGAAATATTCACATCCATGAGAAGTGTCAGAGACGCAGTGTCTTTATTGATGATGAGTGTGACTCTTCATAGTCACTAGAGAAAACTATGTTGTGGATCATGACATGGTTTGAATACCTGTAAAATATCTTTTCTCCTCGCTCGAGTTTCTCATTGCTCGACAAATCTTGCTCGGGTTACGGTAAGACTCGCTTGAAAGGGATGAGACTACATCTAGCTAGAGTGTACAATTTAAAGTTAAAAACATTGAAGCATCAGCTCAATAGCTTTGAAAATTTTCCTCCAAAATTCTAAGGAATTTCATTTGATTTTAGCCAAAGATCAATCTTGTTAAAGATGGATCATAGTCCCCATTTTAGACTATCAACATGCTTTTGGCACACAGTGATTCACCAATGTATCTATCAAACTACTCCCAAACTACTAACATGGTTATCACATTGCAACCAAATATGACCATGTATACATGCTCTCGTCTAAGTGTATTCTACAACTATGTCCAAGTGTAGTCCGTAGATTTATAATTTCACCAGGTCTTTGTTTGCATTTTTATCATATTTCCAAAGAATCCACAGATTTTCATTTCACTAGAGATCCTCCTAGAAGGTCAAATACATTAAGACTTTTTCGATGAAAAATATTCTATGATCAAACTATCACTCTGTATTACACAAACTCTGTGAGTATGTCCATAAGAACAAGTTCCCATAAGTCATTGATGTGTCAATTTGATCTATGTAGAGGTAGGTGGTTAAATAAATGCAGCCAAACAAAGGTCAAAGCTGTTCAAGCATCATACACAAAATTTTCATGAATACATATGTATAGGTATATTATTGAAGGAGGACCATTCTTTAGCAAAAATAGAAATTCTATATGCGCGAAGTAGGTCCAAAGGCACCTACCTATGTGTTGATCCAGATGTGGCCAGGGGTTGGCGTGTATTTGTTTTGAATATGTGCACACGGTTCATCATGTCGTCAATCTCTAGAGGCCAAGGTATTGTATTCCTTTGTGGGAGCGTCAAAAATTCAAGCGTCCTCATTACTCTAGAGTTGATTATGCCCAGGCCAAGCACGATGAGTTCGAGCTTGACATGTGTCCACTAGTGGCACCTCATGTTGGTAAGCATCGTGAGTGGTGTGAGAGAAAGTGGAGTTGTGGGCCCTGATGTAGAACGACCCCTCTCTTTTGATGGGAAGAATTGTTGTCATCGATGTTATCAAGCGTTGCTCATGAGCTTTGAATTTCATGAACTTCGCACAGAGAGCCGATCAGTGTGTGTGTGTGTGTGTGTGTGTGTGTGTGTGTGTGTGTGTGTGTGTGTGTGTGTGTGTGTGTGTGTGTGTGTGTGTGTAGCTGTTTTAACATAAATAATAAGACATAATTGAACTTTTACAATCAAAAGACAGCTGGCTCCAGAGAAAGGGAAACAATAAGTACAAAAACAACATAGCCTTAGAATTATTTTTGTACAATGCTTATAATAATGAAGCTGATTAGTCCAGTAGGTTGGGCCTGCAATCCTTAAACCGGCAAAGTCAAAGACTATGATAGCCGTGAGCAGGAAATTGGAATCTTAGCTTATGAAGGACCACCTAACACTAGCCAACCAATCAAGGATTTACACGCAGTGGGTCCAACATACAACCAAGATTCAAGAAAGTTTCTATAGCCAGCGTCCTAGTTTTTCCAAAAAGCAATGAAAAAACCTTATGTATAAGACGTGTGTGTAGTTGTTTTAACTTATATAATAAGACATAAATGAGCTTTTACATTCAAAAGATAGCTGGCTGTAGAGAAAAGGCAAAAATTAGTACAAAAACAACTCAGTCTTAGAGTTATCTTTGTACATGGTATATGAGAATGAAGCCACATTCTAGTATACAATGATAATTATCCAATACAGAATTACCTCCCAAGTGGTAGGAGCAAGTGTATTCTTGGGCGAACAATAGGTTTAAGTCAAAAAAATTCCAAGAAAGGATAGAGTCCTCACCTGCATTCATCCAAACAAGACAACAGATTAGTTAGCCTTGGATGTGTATTACAGGTTTCAACGGATTATATCAGTTGTTATCCATGTCCAACTTACAACTCTTTTTAACTTAAAACCACTTTCCAAAGTGTTCACGTCTTTCAGTTCTTTAGTTTTCATTGTGAAAAAAAGTTTATTATCTTATTTATTGGCAATAATTATGTGTATGGTTTCTATATAGCCCAATTTTTATAAGACCTTACATATATATCATTTTGATCGAAAGGCCATTACCCCTTTTGATACAAGTGTCCTATTTAAACCCATAGGTTAGTTTTCCAATATTTTTTTGCCATATTGTCGGGCCCAAATTCCTAAGTACCATAAAGCGTAAAGTAACCTAATTAACAACTTGAGATATGTACCAAAAAAATCCCTTTTTAAAGCATCAATTTTGGCTAAGTAAAAACCAAAACTCACAGGCCCACATGGGCATATCGAATCCGACTTACCTCAATCTATATGTGTTGTGATACAGAGAGAAATCTGCTAAATCTATCCTAGCTTAAACTAATTTCACGTTAGTAAATAACCTTTTTTTTTAATGGCATTTTTTACTCGACAAAATAGCTAGATACGAACATGGTATTCACTTTTTATCTCAAATTATGTTGTGTGAAGCACGGAGACAACGACACGATTTTTGCAACGACGCCGCGATGGGGCCGGCCATTTGATGTTGGGTGCTTCAACGGCCTAAATCGGCTTCGAAACGGGACGGCACAGGACGTTTGCTTCGGGGTGGGCCGACGGGCCGCGTGTCTTCCCTTTGACGACTTCGTGACCCTACCAGTCTCCAGCGGACGCGATACGACAAAGAGGCCGATTACGTGGACCGGGACCAATGGGATGTGAACGGGTGTGGCGACGGGACGCATAGGACGGATGAGCCCATGGAGCATGGAGCTGACAACGCGACCGCGGACACTACCGTGACAAGACCGATTGACCTTGTCTTATCTAAATTCATGTTTGTATGTGTGTTGGAAGAGAAGGGACGGAGAGTTTTGGTTTTCGTAGCAGTGTGAGACAAAGTCCTCTAACCTTAATTCAGATCGGAGCTAGAAGCTGCCAAACGGCATAGCACGCCCTAACGTTTCGGACGTGATCTTTGTTTCTCCCATCACCGGCAAGATTGAACCACATGGTGCAACATGGCAAACCATATTCCCCGCAGGTTGTTTCACATAATATTCATCCTTCGGGGTCAACTTTACCATTACTAATGTCAAAGGAAAAAACCAAAATTTTAAGCTGCATAGTATCAAGACAGACCAGTTTTACGGCAATATCCACTACCAAAATATCTTCTTTACTTTACTTGTTCGACCACGGCAATACCTAGCACTAGGACTATGATTATGCATTAGTCCCTTCTCATTGACATGATACACACCATCAAAAGCTTACTTGGATACCAAAACATGATCCCTTTATCACAAATGTGGTGACCACCCATGCCAAGCAAGGTGCTCACATTGAAGCATTCACTGCAACACTTTTGGGGTGTGTGTGTGTGTGTGTGTGTGTGTGTGTGTGTGTGTGTGTGAGAGAGAGAGAGAGAGAGAGAGAGAGAGAGAATAGCAAATAACAGATTATGAGAGTTTAAATCTCTATGAGAAAGAAAAGCAAATAATAAATTATGAACGTTAGCTTAAATCTCTTTGAGAGAGAGAATAGAAATAACAAATTATGAGCATTAATTTAAATCTCTCTCTCTCTCACTCACACACACACACACGCATAGACACACACACTTTTTTTGTAACTCTCTCTCTCTCTCTCTCTCTCTCTCTCTCTCTCTCTCTCACACACACACACACACACACACACACACACACACCGAATGTGGTCAACATACAAAACATTCCTTGGCTGGCCCAACCTCATTGTACACACTACATAAGCAATATTACATAGAGCAAGCCACACCTTTAAGGTGGTGGTTACGCAAGGCACATTTATCAATAATTGATAATTGTGCCTACTATGCTTTATTTTGAGAAATTCGATGATTATTGAGCCTACTCCATGGTCGCGCAAAAAGACTGAGCCAAAACTGAACCTGCACTGCTGTCACTTGGCGGTTGAGCTCCAACCACAAGCCGGTAATTGGCCTTGGATGCGCCTCACGACAAAACGTATGCACTGCATGTGTTGCAGTTGCCATGGTCATGTAACCGGCTCTCTCTCTCTCTCTCTCTCTCTCTCTCTCTCTCTCTCTCTCTCTCTCTCTCTCTCTCTCTCTCTAAGAGGTGCAAACAACGTCATCAACATGCGCAAGCTTAAAAAAAGCAAAAAAAATAAGGTACAAGCAATAGACCTTTGCAACTATGCCAATTTTAACATACTTACAAGAGCCTTCATAGTAGAACTGGCTGCTTCACTCAAGAGGCTCAGGTATCCACCCAACTTACTTATAACTGAGCCTTGTGTAATCACGTCTTAAAGTCGACTTTCTATAGTTGTTGTTAATCCAGGATGTTAGGGACACCTAAGCCAGGGGCCTTTGTCTTTGCTTTTAGAACCACAAAGCCCTTGGGGAACCCAGGGTTTTGCGATTCTTCTTTTAAAATTCAATGACCGCAGCAACGTGTGGGTCATATACTAGTAGCTAGCAAAGAATGCTATTTTCTAGATGTTTTTTTCTAGCTATGATAAAGTGACCATAGAAATTAAACATTGACATACAATGGCATTTACCCCCTAAAATGAGGCATATTTTCTTAAGGTCATGGTTTAGAGTGAGATATTCTCTCACCACATTGTAAGATATGTATGCCATGCATACATGAGAGACTCTTTGGAGATCTTCATGGATGAACGATGTATATAGTGCAAAGTATGGCAAGATCATACTACATACTTCATAAAGTTTTTATACAATGACGTATGTCAAGATTTGCTTAAACCTTGAGATTTGCAAATCATCATTTTCCAATACAAGATACCATGTCAAAACATGGTCTTGAGCGGATTTGGACGAGATATAGGTTTTTGTGAATCTTGCTATGCCAAGGGGTTCTCAAGATTATGAACTCTTCATGGGGCATAGTCCTTGGCACTAAGGAACACCCATCTTTAATGCGGGGGGAGTAATGGGATCGACGGTTTGGGTTGGGGGTGGGATCTTGAGGCGCACTAAACACGGCCATGCAAAAAACAAGGCGCAATAAACCTGGGCATCGAAAAAACACGAGACGTTGAGTAGCGTTAAATGGTAACATTGCATTTGAACTACATTTCTACTCAAATGTATATATTTTTTATCAAAGTTTTAACCTAGTGTTCATTCTCTCTTTCCATAATAGCCTTTTTCCATACAAACACCTTACCCTTCTTAGATCTTTATGCATTTACATCATATTTCTCTCTTCATGCTAAATGTAAATAGTAAACTTAATTCTACTCTCCTAGTTTTTTTACTGCATATTCTTTTAACTAATTACCTTTACTAATTTAAATAGCTATCTACATCCCATAATTTGTAAATAAATAATTTATGGGCACTTATCTTACCCATCTTCTCTTAAGGGTAGGGTTAACCTTGTAGGCCTTCCCTTCCCCACCACTATGTGACCCAACTCTTGGATCATTTACTTGTGTTGGTCAACAAATCTTAAATATAATGTATATCCCCAATGAATCAAACTTTATTGGAGCCTACCTCATTTGTTTAAGGTGGATTCTCTTTTGAAAAAAGCATGCTACACCTTGGATGCATGCTAAAGGGCCCCCTACAAGGAGACTTGGTTCAAACCGTGTTTTGGATGCATCTTGAACGCCTTAGCTCGTGGGTATACTTGAGGAACACTCCAAAATCAGCTTAAACACTTTGAAAAGGTCAACTTTGCCTTTTACAGCACCCAATTCTGAGTTACAGGCTGAAAGTTATGTTGAAAACAAGGTGCTGCGGACACTGTTACTGCAGGTCAAAGTTACAATCAGGTAAACCACAAAGGTGAAAAGTTTTCTTGACTTCTCCAAAATTCTAAAATACCAATGGGGAGTTAAAAACCACTTGCATGTGGAGGGGTCGGCTCAAGATGCTCCAGAGACACAACAAACAGGATGGGGACACTCTGTAGGAGCCACTGGAGGGACATCATGGTGAGGCCCACATACATTATCAACCCTTATGGAGCCTCCACGACTTAAAAGGCTATTTTTAATGAAAAAATAAGTCCCTTATTTGCATAATTGAAGGAATGGTCAAAAGGGAACCTAACTATGGTTAATTACCTACCCTAGTCAAGTTTAACCTAACCCAAGGTCTTGTACAGCTATAAAAAGGCCCTTTGGCAAGCACAAAAATACACACACCTACTCCATTGCTGCAAATAAGCTCCTCTAAGGTTAGGGAAGCCCTAATCTCTCTCTCCTCTTGTCTCCCTATCCATTTCCTAAGCTCGCTATCATAAGCAGCACCATAGAGAGAGCATCAATATGCTATTGCTACCATTCTCTTGCAAACATTTCTCTTACCATACTCATCCCTAAATAAGGATTGTAGATTCTATATGAGAGCAAGGATATCAAGTTCAATGATCTATCTCATGGTTTGATCAACAAATTGTTGCAATTGGGGTGTCGTCGTCACACTTTTGCTCTAAACGCATGTAAAATTGGTAAGCATATCTTGGCAACTTCTCATATTTTGTGCTCATTGGGTTGCTTGTTTGTTGAGAAAGTTTTTTGTGCACCATGGCGTCTATTTGCTTGGCTTCTCTCCTTATGTTGTGTGTAAGTAAGTCTTGGGGCTGCATAGATGGAGAAGAGCTCTCTATGCATGCCGCCTTATGTGTGTAAGTAGTCTCTTCTTTTGGGAAAGGAAAGGAGTTGTCAAGTATTTGTGCATTATGGTGTTTTGAGTTTTGAGGTTTTGTGCTTGCTTTTCTTAGAAGTATATGAGCACTAATATGGTGAAGGTCAATCTTTGCATGTGAGTTTGTGCAGTGTTCAAAGGGATTGCTTAAGGAGTGTGTGTTGAATGGTTGAAGGGCATTTTGTGTTGAAGCACATAAGGAAGGTGTGAGTGTGTGTGTGTGTGTGTGTGTGTGTTGTATATGGTTTGTTTTGGTCTCCTTCTTTATCCATAAAAGAGGGTGGTGCCCCTAAGAAATATGCGTGTGTAGGGTCTCACGGAGTGGTTGTCTGGTGGGAGCCTTGAGTTGAGCCCCATCTCAAAAAATCCGCTCTCATAAAAGTGGTGCCCCCACTGAGGAACTTTCCTAATTGCCTTCTATTCTCCTCATGAACAATAGAGTTGCACCATATGCTTTTCATTTTTCACAACGCGTCAGAATTAGCATTTGTGTAGATCGCAAATTTTTTTACCAACAACGCATTGTTTTTATGTTTGGAGCAGAAAGACTTGGTGAAATCTTGGCATCTCCAAATCCCATCATTCTTCCATTCATTAATTATGATGATTCATTTGATGTCCATGTTTTTATTTTGTTTTGAGGCAGGGACAAGAGGCGTTTAGATAGCGATCCACTCAAAGGAAACTTTCTTCAAGAGAAAGAAAAAGGAGAACACATTGTCACATGAACCAACCTGGAGCTGCTTCTCCTTTTACACCCATAGCTCGTCAATCTGTGCACATCATAATTGCTACAAAATTTAGATTTCAAGCAACCATTAGGAGAATTTTTGGACCCACTCGCCTTAATGAAATTAATGCCTCAATCAACCCTTTTATTTTGCCTATGATAAATTATGAACTAACACTTGATGTATATATTTTCATTTTGATGTGATCACTCATCGTAGTCAAAACTTTGTGGTACACAAGCCTCCTTGTATTGTAAAAATGTCAAGCACTTTTCCTACCTTTCATTCTAAAAATGGTGAGGATGCACAAGAATTTCTGGATAATTTGGAGATGGCACACCTCATCTCTGGGAGAGATCAAGAAGAGGTAAAGCTGCATGCTTTTCCACTCGTTCTCAAAGGGGAGGCTCAGGCATGGTACGAGGCCTTGCAACCTCAAAACAAAACCAATTGGGAGAGGCTACGTGCAATTTTTCTTGCCAAATTTGGGCAAGGAGATACTCCAGAGGGTCTTTGGAAGTGTCTACTTCAACATAAACAGGTATTCCTTGAAGACTACACATCTTATGAGGCCGTTTTCCTGAACCTATGGGATAGATAGGAGGCTACCTTACAAAACCAAGGTGGTGCACCAAACTTTCTAAAGAAAGATAGGTTCATGGCTGGCTTGTATCCAATTTTGAAGACCAAGGTAGAGTTAAAATTCCCATCAACATTTGAGGAACCGCGTGAGGTGGCCATGGTCAAATTCAAGAAGTTAAATTTTCAAGCACATAGAACAAGGGACCTAAATGAAGTCATTGAGAGGGATTCTTCACCAAGCATGGGAGCACAAGTTAGGGGCTCTCTTGCCCAAACTTCACAAATAGGGGAAGGATCACAATAAGAGATCTTGCAAAGATTAACTCAACAACTAGAGAGTCTCACCTTGAATCTAGTGCAGGGCCTACCCCAACAACGACAACCAAGAGAAGGGAATCGCAATCAACGACATCAAGCACAAGAGTTGAGATGCTGGAATTGCAACGAAGTTGGTCATGGCATGTATAATTGCCCTCACCCTCGAAGGCTTCCAGGGGACATATACCCTCCTATACCCCCTCCGCTCATGGTGCAGCAAGAGCATGCTCAAGCCCCGCAAATTCTTCATCGACCACCACCACCTCCAGTGGCAAACATCCCTCCTGTCCCACCAGTGGAGGAAGAGAGAGGAGTAAACGTCATAAAGCTGGAAGAGGAGATAGAGGTGAGCCCTATACATTTTGATGTTATGCCAGCAGAAAAGCGCACAAGAGCACACAACAAGGCTGAAGACACAAGGAATGAAGAGTCAGAACCTGCAAGGAAGGAGAGGAAGAAAAAGTCAAAGAAGGAGAAAGGAGGCAAGAAGCAGAGGTCAAGGCGAAGGGAGATCGGCATCAACGATTTTCCATTAGGAAAGAATATGGAACCCTACAACATCTTAGAAGATTTGCAAACTCAAAAGCCCAATATTTCTTGGCCTCAACTCCTACATCTATCACCCAAGGTGAGAAAGCACCGGTCCAAACTTGTAAGCACAAGACTCCCAAGAAAGAAAGAAAAGGTGACAGTAAAGGCATTGACTTCAAAGCCACAACAAGATGTGGAACCTATTGTAGATGCTTATGTAAGGGGTAGGAAGGTATCCAATGTGTATGTTGATGGTGGAGCACAAATGTGTGTGATCACGGAAAGAGCCATGAATAGACTAGGGCTTGAAATCACTAAATCCTCTAATTGTCAAGATAGGCTGGCCAACAATGCAAGTTTGAAGTGCCTAGGGATCATCGAGAATGTAAAAGTTTCTGTATGTAATATAGATGCACGTGTGGACATGTATGTTATGCCAGCCAAGGGGGAGGGCTATCCCATCATCCTAGGGAGGCCTTGGCTCATTGCTGTGAATGCAAATCAAAAATGGGGATGAGGACAATTGATTCTCAAAAAGGGGCAACATGTAGTATACGATTGGCATGAAGGAAAGCAGCTCGACATCAACTCTGAGACCACGGCTGATGAAGAAAGTGAAGAGAGTTTTGGCTCAAGCGACAAGGAAAGTTCAACCACTACATCCAATAGCGAAGAAGAATCATCTTTGGAGGTAATGGGAATCATCTTCAACACATCAAAAACTCCATCAATAGAGGCTGACCCAACAAAGGAGCAAACAAAGGATGACAAAGGTGACCACAAGCACTTTGAAGACTTTGAGAGGATGCTTGCAAAAGATCTTACCCCTGAGGAGAAGCGGTCCTACATCGATATGCTCAAGAGGTATCCCAATTTGTTTATCACTGATTACTCACAAATTAGAGGTGTGGATGTTATAGAGCATGGCATAGAATTAAAACCAGGTACTAAACCTGTGGCTCAAAAGCTAAGGCGCCTAGGAAAAATACAACAAGAGGCACTTTTGACAGAGGTTAACCGACTCCTCAAAGCTGGTTTCATTTACCCTGTGTCTAAATCTGAGTGGGTGTCCCCAATTGTAGTAACCCCTAAAAAGAACGGAAAATGGAGGGTCTGTGTTGACTACAAACCGCTCAATGCTGCAACAAAGAGGGATCATTTTCCTCTTCCTTTCTGTTAAGGCGGTTACGCCGCTAGCGGAAGCTAAATAGCGAGAACTCAACCAACAACAGAATTTGTCAGACGAGGACGAAGCTTGACCCGCAGGCGCATGGAAACAACTAGGTGGGTGTTAAATCACCTACTCGACCTTCTAATGACAATCACTACTAAGGAAATCAAATCTAAGTTCTAAAATACGCAAGTGACTGAAATCCGTACTACGAACGAATGCTATACGAAACAGGATCTAGAATCATCGAATCGATCTCAAACTCAAGGGGAAGTCTATGCACTAGGTAAGAACAACACCCTAAAGACTTGAACTGCAAAATCAACCTATAACCACTCCGTGCGGTAAACGCGTATGAAGACAGGCCGAAAAATACAGGTGACCGAAACTTGACCCCGATGGTACTAATGTGTAGCTCTACTCGTTGTGGTTCTATAGATATGCTACACGCTCTATTCCGACACACGAGTTAGAAGAAAACTCACACCGAAGCTCGTAGGAGCTTACCACACGTAGAAGCCGATAGCGCGCACTCTTGGTATCTGTGCGTAGCTCTCACCGTTGCTAACACAATGGCGGTGTCGCTTCTCCAATGGCGGCCCCGTAGCTCGCGTAGCAAGGAGATAAGACTCTCTCTCTCTCTCTCTCTCTCAGACACAGTCACGGCGCTCCAAAACTCTCTTTGATTAATAATTGAATCTCCCTTAGGTTACAAAACTTTGGCTTATAGACCTCAGCCTTGGAGGTGAGAACATCTCTAATTATGTACATCAGCAGGTGAAATTACGTCGGGATTACAGACTGGAAACTCAATTGAGTCCCGTTACTTAGTGAATGGCTCAAATCAAAATTAATGTCGGAAAGACATTTATTACAATCAATGGTTACAAAATGATGGGTGTGAGCAAAAATGGGGTGTGATCCTCTGCTGGCTCAACACTCCCCCCCTCCGCGTTCATGTCGTCCCTGACATGACTTTTAGGCTTGATCAATAGAGTCCTGTCGTCTTGAGCATCTGCAATTGTGATTTGTAGCGTAGGTTGCCGATGGTCAAGGTTGGGCGGAATATTTTGCTTTCGTGAGTGAAAAAGCCGGTGTAGAAAGCTTCTTCGAATGTTTGCATGTGGAAGCTAGGCAAAAACATAATTCTTTGGTATAAGAGATGTAACACCTTTGGTGATGGCTGCAAAGAAAGATCATACATCATATCTGTCACTGTGTCGGCCGTCGATAGTAGACTCGAGGTCGTGGCTTTATCTGGCGCGAACACTTCAATGCATGCTAAGAGAGTCCTGCAGATTTTCTTTAGCATCTGACACGAAAGGTCAGGAGAGCCAGTAAAGAGTTTGATGGTGCCCGTTAGGGTTTTCACCATGTAGGCTTTACCTATTCTCTCTCCTTCCTTTGGTCCTGGCATCCTTGGGTAATTAAGCCAATTTGGCTTCTTTTCTGCAATCCTGCCATGCTCTTTCCAGCTTCTGACTCTTGGCACCGGGCAGAAGGTTGCATCCTCCCGAATCTTCTTTGGAGCCTCTACCAAGTAGATGAGGTAGGCTGGGTATTTGTTCAGCCAACCTTTCCTCCATCTAGGTTGAGAATCTACAATCTTCTTTGATTGTTCATCCTTTGTGATGTCGCCTTCGTAAAGAGCGACATACTGCTCCTCCTCTATTCTCTTTTTCGTCTTTATCACTTCAAATTTCATCAGAGGGAAAGGCAGGCTGGGTTGCATCCACTCTTCATGGAGCACTTTTGTGTCTAAACCTTGAAGTCTAATGGAGATGAGGAGTCTCCTTTCCCATTCCATTTCCGCCTTGTCACTTTCCTCTGTTGACTTTTCTATTTGGTCCTGGAGCCTTTGTTCTTCTTCTTCAGAGATTGCTGAAGTCGAGGCCACTTCTTGAACTGGGGCTGGATCTTCAATTGTGGTTGCCTCTCCAGTTTCAGGTAACTCTATGGCTGCTCCCCCTGCTTCTTCTTGTGGTGGCTCTGTTTCTCTTCTTTGTTGCTCTTGGAGGTCTTGGAGCTGTTTGCGGAGGGCCTCATTTTCTGTCCTTAGTGTTTGGTTTTCTGATGTGAGCCTCTCTTCTGCAGCCAATGATCCCTCCGCCATGTGCAATCTTTGTACTTGCTCTAACCTCAGCTCTCTTTGCAAACTTCTGACCTGCTCTTCCAGAGCTGGTACGAGGGCTCCCTCTTGTTCTGTTCCTGCCCTGCTAGCTCTAGTGGTGGTTCTGAGTCTCATGATTGTCCTTTCTTGAAGTTCGACTCTTTCCCTTAGCTCAATGAGCTCATCCTTGGCTGCCTCCAGCTCATCTTCTATTCGCTCCTTTGCTTCCTGTGAGCTTGTTACCTCTCTTGAAGCTTCGGCTAGTTGGAGTATCAAGCCGTCTCTCTCGTTTCCTGCATCGTAGAGTGATGCTTTATGACTTTCAGATTCAGTCATAGCATTCTCTAACTTCTTCTGCAACTCTGCTTCCTTTTGTTTTGCTGTCTCAAGTGCTACTTCCTTTGCTCTGGATCTTTCTTTAATCTTGCTGAGCAGTTCATGCACCATGTGCATGTCTTTTTCATCTTCATCTGTCAACTTGACAGCTCTTTGTTCCACCTCCTCCAATGGCTTCGGCTCGACCATTTTTTCTTCACTTTCCATTGTACCCTTTGTCTTTTCTTTCGTCCCTTTCCGATCATCTTGTTTCCGTAGGGATATCCCATAAACTGCCTCCAGGGCCTCTTCTTCACTGTATCCGATCGCTACCAGATCCTCATAATCATCTTTCTTTTGCTGAACTGGATCTATCTCCTTTTCCTTGGTCCCGGCCTCCGGCTTTTCCATAATTTCTGTTTCTATTTCTATTGTGGTTTCCTCCACAATAATTTCCATCTTCTTCGGGCTTGGTACAACAGTAAAAGAGGGCTGATTGTCTTCAGTCACCTTGGCTTTCCCTTTGTTTGCTTGCCTTACTGTCTCTTTAGGTTCAGTAGACTCATCTATTTTTTTCTTCCCCTTGTCGTCCTTTTGCAGCTCAGCTTTTAAAAGCTGTACTTCCTCTTCAGTATAAGGCTCGACAGGTTGCTGCTCTAGTATGGCCTCCGACTCCTCATAAGCTCTAATATATTGATCATATTGATCAACATGTGGCCTGGCTGAGCTGGTTCCGACTTTACTGGGGTCTGGCACCCACATTTCTTCGAAGTCCCCCTTTAGAGCTCTTTCCGCTCTAAACTGCTCCACCAGCCTTTCCATTCTTGCGGCTTTTTGACTTTTGGTTTGCTTGGGATCGGCCTTCTTCTTCACTTTCTTCTTGAGCGGCTCGTCCACGGCCTCCTCAGGTTCTGAAACTATTTCTAGTTTTCGGCGTGCTCTTGTGGACGCCCTCTTGGATACTTCTTGCTGTTCTTCCTCCTCATCGGCTTCTCTAAGCCACTCATTCTGGGAGGGAATCTGTGGCCCTTGATCCCTAGCTCCAATAGCTTCATAAGCTATTCTTGTTAGGATTTCTCCTCCTCCTATGTACTTTGGCTTCTGGTTGTGCATGGCGATTACTTGCTCGTGGATGTATTGAGCATAGTTCACATCTTTTGGCATGTTGCTCTTCAGTGCCCATGTGATGGTTGTCGCAATGGCATGGGGTGGTGTAGTATACTTCTGCGGTCTTTTACTGCACACATGGAAAAACTGGTTGTATAACCGGCAAAGGGTTGCCGCTCGTTGATCTGCCATATCTGCGTAGGTTGTATTTTGTTTCTTTGATCCATAGACCTCTATGGCCTCCCTTCTTTCTCTGACAGAACTCCCTTTGTTGTGCAGCTTCAATGCATCTGCAATGAGCTGTGGAGTGATCTGTACTTCAACTGTTTCTCCATCCATGGCTGTCAACGTGGCTTTCCCATCCTTCTGAATGGATGTTGCCAACTCATACACTCTTCTTGTGTCTACACCTGATGGTCTCGAGGTGAAGAACCTGTGTAAGTCAGCCTTTTCCAGGTATCTGCTGATGTTCTCTGATCTGCTATAATCCACTAATTCTCGTGGGATCATAGGCACATCGACCGATTGCCCTTGAGGATCTCTGAAAGTCCCCTGGTAGATCTTTATTCCCTCTTTTTCTAGTACTGCTTCCTCCACCCAAGTCTTGGTTGGCTTGAGGGTTTCTGTTGGAATATCAAAAGGTTCTGCCTCTGCAAGAGCATCCTTGATGGTTGGTCTTTTTCTCTTATTTGCCAATGACTTAGCGGAATCCATGGATCCTGTAACTCCAATTACAGAAGTTAGCGTCTTTTTAGTACTGAAAGCCGAAATGAAGCTTTTAACTATTCAAATGACTTGAAAATTGAAACATGAGCTATTCAGGGCCTAAGGATGCAATGTAGGTGAAAAAATATGCAAACTTGGCTCAAAAACATGCTTGAGACATCATACGCGTATGATGTCTTTTGTGTCAGAATGACTTCATATTGGTTGTGCTTGTAGCTGATAGTGTATACATGAGTATCATATGCTTGGATTTGAGTTTGGATCCCATTTGGTCAAGTTTTGGCCAGTTTACTCCAGTTCAGGCTCTTGGCAAAATTTTGAAAGGGAAATGGATTTTATGATCCAAATTGGATAAAACTTGGTGGATTACTTTCAAATGGCATGTAGAACACTTCTGTTTGGTGGTTGAAGCCCTGAGGTGCCAAAATCACATAGTGAGACATCATACGCGTATGATGTCTTTTGGTGCATTTTTGGACCAATTTTCTCTATAAGCTTGGATTTGGCTTTAGATAGGCTTATTCAGTGGATTTATGAAGTTTGGATAGATTTTGGGCTAAAAATGGCTCTGGAGACATCATACGCGTATGATGTCTTTTTCATCAATTTTTCATGGGATTGGTTCTGTGGACTCTCCATGTGCTAGTGAAGGACTGTTTATACTCAAATCTTGGTTTGGACTTGAATATGTTGGATTTGGGACAAAAATAGGCTTTGTATGAAGGATTTTCTCTTAATTGGGCCAATGGGGTGATCCACTTGACCAAATGGTTCCAAACTTCATATGTAGCATGTATTAGATATATATAATGGATGTATGATGACAAATGAGCATTTTTGGCTCTGTAAGTGCAAATAGACATCATACGCGTATGATGTCTTTTGTGTCCAAATGGTGCTTTTTGGTTCCAGATAGCTTGTAGATGTGTTAATCAACAATCCTACAAAGTTTCAATGAGTTTGGAGTTATTTTGACAAAATTAGGACCGAAAATCAATTTTATGGCCTACTTTGCGTCTTTTTGGTTTTCTTTGGGTTTTCTAACTCCAATTCTCATGATACTTGGTTCATAGGATGTGATTAACATGTGGAATGAGGCTATGCACTCAAATGTTGAACTGGATGTGAAAATCATGCTGTGAGACATCATACGCGTATGATGTCTTTTCTTGAAATGTTGGTCTTTTTGTGCAAAGAATGCTTTGTGCTAGTGCCCTAAGCCCTGCTAACTAGTTTTCAACTTAAAAAGTCATCAGTTTAGCTAAAAAGCCCCCTTATAGGCATTTCAGTCTCCGAAGTCGTCTTTTTGCCTTGGAGTTGAATTTCTTCAACTTTTCTTCTTGAGAGTTGCATTTCCAGCTCATTGGATATGTTGCGAAGCCATCCAGTTGGTTGGACTTGACTTTGGCTCCCCGTTCTCCATCTTTATCCATTTGGTTACTCGAAAGCGTCTTTTTCACCATCGGTAAGTGAATCAGCTTTCTTTTGGGTTTTGCTTGCAAACATAAGTCATCCATGTATAGTTGAAACTGCTCGTGAAGTTTCATGTCATTTGGTCGTCAATTTTAGCCGTTATGCCAAAATGACGCTTTGTGTGTCCGCAGCCGAATCGGTTGTTCCGACCTACTTTTGGTGATCCAAACCCGGAGATACTCCATGGTTGCATTTCCCTCGATGTTGTTAAGCTTCCTGAGAAGTTTTGTGTCGTTCCGACAACTTTTTTCTGTTTGCCTCTTGCAGGCTCTGTTGACCTAGGGTTTTTCAGTCGTTCTTTCTCGAGCTTTGAGTGCTAGAAACTCATCTCCTATACTAGGGTAACCCACCTCTAAGTTCTTGCAAGGTTTGGTTAGGCGGTTGTGCCCCTACCTAGCGTTCTTCCCCATTCCCCGTCTGCTCTCGTTTCTTGGTTTTGGTGAGTTTTTGCGACAAAAGTTAACGATAAGCATCAAAAGCTTATGGCAACGAGTCTACCTCTCATGTCTGGTGTCCTCTGAGCTCTCGTAGCAGTCGTAGAAGGCGGTAGAAGGTCGGATGCTCCTGTGTGCTCTTTGCTCTCTCCAAGAAGGTGATAGTGGAAATGAGCTTGATAGTGAAGTGAAAAATACTTAACTTCGGGCTTCCCGGATCACTTGTTACCAGATTTGACATGTGCTCCTATCTCGTCGTGAAATGCACTTTAGGATTTGAAATTTCTCAATTTGGACTCCGTTTGACCTGTTTCTGAGAAATTTGTCCACTTTGCCAAAATTCTGTCATTTCGGGCTTTCCGCAACTTTTTCAGAATTGTACCCCATTTTTACCATGGGTTGCCCTTGTCATTAGGATCATCACCGTCTATTCTTTTCTTTTTCCCGATCTCATTTCACCTGCTTTTTTATTTTTCTTTTATTTTTATTAAGAAAATAAAGGAAAATAGTAAATTGAAGCCAAAAAAATTCCAAACATACACGATAAATAGCTGGTAACCCTGTGTATATGAATATACACTTCTTCGTGATTTTTGGACTTGGATTACCACTTTTTTCCACTTTTTAGCTCCAAAAACACTCTTATTTAGTGATATTTACACATCTAGAGACCCAAATTCATCATTTGATCTCTTCTTTGTTGCAAAACAAGGTATATAAGGGCATAAATATTATCAATATCCGCAATCAAACATAAAAAATTGCAAAATCATGTAAGACATTGCCCTTGTAATATAATTTTTGTTTTTCTTTGTTTTTCCCGCTTGTAGCTGCTTTGTAGCTCCTGTATACCTCCCCCCCTCCTAGTTTGAGTCCTCCCGGACGACTATGAAGTGTCTGTGGGTGAAGCATTGTAGTTGTTTTGGTCATAAGTTCTCAATGCAATTGTAGAGCGATGATACAACAGTCTTTCCAATAAAGCTGCTCTTTGTTTGATTGAAGGATTGGTGGTCGGGTTTTGGGTTGGTTTTGGCACTTCGGTAGTAGAATCAGTAGATGGATTCTTCGTTACCCTGTTGTCATTTTTCACAATCCAAATCTGCTTCAGCTTTGCTTGTGCTTGCCACAAACTCTTTGCGACCCAAACCTGCTTTGTTCTGTGTGTTGATTTCTCGCCTTGAAATACCTAGGAGTTTCCGTTGATTGTATTGAAGGGAGTTCCTTTTTACAAATCTTTGGGATCCAAATTTGCTTGCTATAGCTTTGTGCCGTCATGAACTTCTTTGGAATCCAGATCTGTTTCACTGTCCTTGATTGTCGGGGATCACTCTGTTGTCTGGTATTGAAGACTCTGTTTGTGTTTTTCTGGCACCACCTTTTTTGGTCTCCATACCATCTTTGACTCCGTTTTTTTCCAAGGTTGAGCTGTTATAATATTGCTTGTCTTCCTTATCCACTGTTGAGAATTCCTCGTCGAAGAGTAATCCGGTTGTATAGAAACTTTTGGTTGCCATTGCCTCTTCTTTTCCTCTGTTTGTTGTTTGCCCTTGTCCGTGGATTCTTCCTTTGGAGTTGGCTCTGCTCCTTTGGTGAACTTAACTGATTGACTTTCACCTTCGTATTTGATAAGCACTGATTTAGAACTCCAGTCAATCATTGCATTGTATTGCTTCTGCCATGGTTGTCCTAGCAATAATGGATGTTGTGTAGCTTGGTCTTCAACCACGTAAAACATATGAGGATACACATATTGGTTAATCTGTATATGTAAAACTGTGCATCCGACAGTTTTGATTGAATTCTCAGAGTAACTTTTTAACTCTTGCTTGGCAGTTTGTAGTTTAGTGTCATTTGTCAATTGTCTATACAAACTGAGTGAAAGTAGGTTAGCTTGAGCTCCTGAATCCACTAGTGCTCTGGCTTTGATTTGGTTGGTCCTACTTTGCATTCAATGATGGGTTCTTCTTTGTCATTCCCCATTTCTGTTATACTAACTGCGTTTATTCGTATTGCTCCTTCATTGCGCTGTTTCTGACGCAGTAGTCTTCTTTTCTCCATTCTTTCCTTCGCCTCGGCTTGCGCTTCCTCCTCAATCTTTTTCTTTTTCTGGACACGCACTTTTCTTGATGTATTTTGAGAAGCATGTCTTGGGTTAGCGGCAAAGATACTTTTTCACTCTGCATCCACTAATCCAATTGGGCATTTCTTCTCCGTCTAATGTAGCAAGCTTGACGGCTCCACTTGGTGATAGATCTTTAATCACCAGAGGTCCCATCCCTCGCTTTTTAAGCTTTTTAGCATGCTGTTTCAGAGTGTAAACTAGGACATAGTCCCCAACCTTAAACTCTTTAGTCCGCACATGCTTATCAAAAAATTCCTTTTGTCGCCTTTTTTGAGCGTAGATGGAAGCTACTGCTTTTAGGCGAAGCTCATCTAGCTTTTCCAGGTCATCTATTCTATCAGAGAGCTCGTGCCCTGTCCACTCTAGATCCTTAGCCACCCTTAAGGTTGAAATCAAGAATTCTATTGGCAAGATAGCATTTAGCCCAAAAACCATGTTATATGGGGTCGTTCCTATTGATGTTTTATATGCTACCCTATATGCCCATAATGTTGAATGCAACTTTGGTCCCAGTCAGTTCTCGACTCAGATACAATCTTCGTAGGACCGTGCATATGGTTTTGTTTGTTGCTTCAGCTTGTCCGTTTGCTTGTGGATGATACGGGGCTGATTTCCTATGGATTACCATGAATTCATCTAGAAGGATCTCTATCACTTCATTTATGAAATGTGTGCCTCGATCACTCACAATTTCTATTGGCAATCCATATCGTACAAAGACGTATTCATACAGAAATTGTGCCGTGGTCCTGGCATCTGCTTTTTGAGTTGCCTTTGCTTCGACCCACTTTGTTAGATAGTCTGTAGCCACAATGATGTATTGTGCATGAGTCTTATATGCAGGAGGCGAAATGGGTCCAACATAATCAATCCCCCATTTTGCAAAAGCCCTTGCCCCATCATTGGTCTAAGAGGCATATCATCTCTTTTAAGTGGTACTTTGGGTCTGCTGACAGTCATCACACGTTTAACGTATTCGTCAGCGTCATATGTAATGTTGGCCACCAATTCCTGCGGCTAAGACAAGTTTTTGCTTGTCTTATCACCTGAGACATGGCTCCACTACTCCTCCAGAGCTTTGCTC
>NW_028221567.1:0-57033 GCF_014529385.1 Adiantum capillus-veneris
CATCTATATACATGTCTTTTCCCTCGGAACTTCGAAGATGGTGAGAGCTAGCAGGGTATGAGAGTAGATTGAGAGGAAGAAGGAGTATCTTACGAGAAATATTACATCTTTTTCACATAATCACTCATATTAGCATAGCTTAGCTTAGTAATTAGCTTGGTAGAGGAGATGAGCATGCATTGAAGCTTGTCTCTTGGTTGGATTTGCATCCACATGCCAAAGAGTGTTGATGTAGGCTTCTATCTCACAAGCTTGGAGTATGATGATGAGTTCTCCATTAAAGCTTGGTAGAGATAGTCTTCTCTTTCTTCACACATGAGCTTGATGTGGTGTGTGTGTGATAATGCCTTGCAAAAACCAGCCCCCCTCTCTCTCTTGGGCGAGCCCTCTTGCTAATTGCTCTTGCTGAAGCCTCATTGGCCCTCCCCAAGTCAAGCCAATTACAATTAAGCAGCATAACTGATAGCCTTCTAACATGTGTCCCCCTTTCCCTTTTGTGAGAGCTTTAGGTAATTAAATAATTAAACTAAACTCTCATTGACCCCTTTTCCTCCTGGCCAATAGGAATCAGGCAAGCCATGGGGCTCCTGAATGCTCATTGGACCCCTTGGGAGACTGCCCAATAGTCTTCTAGGAGACTTAATTCTCATTGGTTTCTTTTATTAAATGTTTTTAAATTAATTAAACTAGATTTACTCATGATTAATACTCATTGGTCCACTTCAAGGGTCATCCAATAGAAATTGGGCACACCTTGTGGGCTTCTCGCCTAGGGAGATGACATGTGTCCCTCATTCCCTTGTGTAAAGGGAGCCTGTGTGTGTGTGTGGCTTTCTCTCTCATCCCCTACCTTTAGGGCTCGCCCCCTCCCATGTAGGGATGTGCAAAGACTTTTAGGGCACACACAAAGCATCCAATTTTCCCTAGGGTTGACCTTTTGACACAACCTTTGAATTTTCGAACCTTAGCATTTTTGAAGTCTTAATGGGCTGAACCTTAGGGTCTTTTTAGCCCATTGTTGCACATGGATCTTTTGCAGATAGCCCCCCCTTTGGATCCCTATTTTCCCTCCTTTGGATCCCTACTGTGGCCGGTCTGCTAGCTTAACCAACATTCTAGCTTTTTCTCCCCTGGCCTTCCCCCACATTAAATGATCAGTTTAATATGAGAAAATCATTTAGGAGAATTAGATATTGATTACTATGACATTACCTCTCTCTTGAAATCATAGTCGTCCTCGACTATGGTGTAGAGAAGATAAAGCATGTTCATGAGTCCTTTTCTTAGCGGGTAGAGGATCCCTATGTTACCCTACGACATCATTCCACAATGGATGACTAGTCCATTTGGCGCTTGAGAGCATGAGGCTGCCGCAAGCATGTCTGCACATTAGTCCTATCAGTCTTCCATAGTAGAGTGACAAGCTCTACTTGGTGTTTGGGAGACGTCGTCTCCGCAAACTTGATCTAAGCATGCATACTACTTCATTTTTGTGCACAAATAAAGAAAAAGAGAGTCTTATAAGACAAAAATTTTGTTCATTTTTAACATTTTGTACATTTGCTTACTCTTGGGAAGCATTGTAAGCATTGACAAGGTTTAGGTTATCCTTTAATTGTATGCCTTGCATCCATCTAGCATCTTCAAAAGGATAATTCTTAAACTTAATAAGATATCGTCGGATAGTCTTACCGCCTCTTAGTACCTTGTCTTCATGTCGGAGAATGGACTCGGGCTGTAGCACCTCTTCTTGGTCCTCGATCTCCGGTGGGTCTTCAATAGTTGGTTCTTGAGGTGGCTCTCCTTTGTAAGGCTTTAATAGGCTCACATGAAAAGCATTGTGTATGAGCCAATGATTGGGCAACTTGAGTTGATAGGCCATCTCATTGATTGGCCTAAGAATCTGAAAGGGACCATAGTACCTTTTTGCTAGTTTAGCATAGTACTTTTGGTGAGCCGTAGGATTCTTGCCCGTTGTGTGCCTTAATCGAGCCTTGGGAAATTTTAACAAGACCCAATCATTTTTTTTAAAGACTTGGGATCTTCTGTGCTTGTCAGCAGCAGCCTTTTGCCTTTGTTGTGAGATAGAGATAGCATCCTTAATCTTTTGGAAAGATTCTTGTAGGTCTTGGCTATACTCATCTGCAGCGAAGATCTTCCCATGTACCTTAAGTATCAAGGGACTTTTTGATCTTCCCTCAATTACCTCGAAAGGTGCTTTTCCCATGGAATTATGTACAGTGTTATTGTAAGCATACTCCACTAAGGTTAAGTACTTATCCCATTGGGATCTTTGATCTACTTCCGTTACATAGGCTTTTAGTAGATGGAGAATGGTTAGGTTAGCTATTTCACTTTGGCCATCAGTTTGTGTATGATAGGCCGAAGAGAAGTTTAGCCTTGTTCCTAAATTCTCAAAGAGACCCTTCCAGAAATTACTGGTCATTCTAGGATCTCTATCCGGCACTATGGACATGGGCAAGCCATGGTACTTGAAAATTTGTGAAATAAAGAGGGTTGCCATTTGATGGGCTTTGATAGTCTTTTTGACAGGTATAAAATGAGCTTGTTTACTAAACCTGTCTACTATCGTCCATATTCCCGTATTCCCATGGATAGACTTAGGCAATCCAAAGATAAAATCCATGGATATGCTCTCCCATGGTGAATTAGGGATTGGCAAGGGTTGAAGCAATCCAAGTTGCTTCCCTCTATCAAATTTTGTCTTTTGGCATACCACACATTTGGAAACATACTCTTGTATGTTCACTTTCATGGTAGGCCAATAGAAATATGTTTCCATTCCCTTTAAGGTAGACTGAATCCCTCTATGTCCTGCATAAGGTGGAGCATGAGATTCATACATTACTTTCTCACGTAGTGAGTTAGTAACGCATAATCTATTTCCATAGAGAAGATAACCATCTTGTAAAGTAAATGGTTCTTCTTTCTTCTCTAATGCATATATGGAAGACGTGGAGAATCTTTTCTGCTGAGTAGAATCACTTTTAGTCATCTACTTAAATCAAATGGCTTATAAAAGGCCGATTCAGAAAGAGATAAGATTTATGGATAGAGTCACTAAAATTCCGCCCCATGTAGAGAGTGCTCGTAGGAAAGGATCAAGAATACTAGAAGTTCTAGATCCTTGGATGAGAAGGAGTCACTTGTCAGAACCAAAGCCTATCAGAGGTGGCTATACAACCGCTATGGGGTCACCCATGCCACACCATATTGAGTAGGTAAGGCTAGATGTGACTATGAGATAAGGACCAAGAGTGAAAGTGATAATGTCGACATCTCCATACGAGGAAGCTTTTGCAAGAGCTCCAAGAATGGTAAGATATGTCGCTCAGCCAAGGCCAATGTACCCATCCCAAGTTTCAAAATACATGGCTTTGAAGTACAATGGATTAAGTGATCCCCATTCACATTCAACATCATTCAAACAGGTATTGAGAGTGGAATACGTCACAAATTTTTAGTTTGAAGGCTTTGGGTTAACGCTAGAAGGCATAACCCCTACTTGGTTCCAACCTCTAAAAAAGGAAGACTATGGTGATATAGAGGCATTGCTATAAGATTTGTAGAGGAATTTTCCATGAGAGGAATCAAACACAATAAGGTGTTTCAGATTCATTCCTTCAAAAGAAAAAACATGGTGAAAAGTTCCAAGATGCCACCTTGCAATTCAAGACATATACTGATGTTCACCATTTGAGAAACCTCACAAAGATTGCAAAGTACTGTTTCTCATTGAGGGACTCAAGAAGAAGCACCTCAAGAAGTATTTTCACTTGAAAAAGTGTATGACATTGAACAAGGTCACAAAATAATTTGTCTATTTATTGGGCGACTGCCAAATTTATGGAGAAGTATTGCAGGATGCGAATGCTATTTCAACCTATTCTTGATCTCTGCAGCTAGTGAATCAAATACGATGAAAATGCCACCATATCAGCAGACACCCATGAATATTGAGTAGCTTGTAGAGAAACTTGTAAAGAGAATGGGGTAGAAGTTAGGAATTCAAAACGCGAGTGTACCACCATTGAAGTGATGCTTGACATGTGGAGGAGGCCATCGAATGCAACAGTGCACTATGTTGCCGCAATCATATCCTAAGCAGAAGTAGTGTTCCATTGAGTATATTTGACAAACCATACCACTGAGGAATGCTACTACAAATGAGGACAAGTCCTGGGGAGATCATCATTGAGTACCCCTCTATATAATGTGCATTCACGGGGTTTTAAAAAAACCCCTGTTTTAACATGTTTGAATGAATAAAATGAGCCCTTATTTTAATGTATCTCTATTAAAGTGCCTAAAATTTTTGCATTTTAAAACCCCTCCTTTCAAACTCATGTTATACATTAACATAATTACATAGTGCACCCTCTGAGGGACAAGTTAGGAAAAGGCCTTATCAACCTAACCCTCGATACCAGAAGAACGTGCCATTAAATATTTAGTATCAACAAAATAGACCAACACCACCACCACCGAGGTATGCCTCAGTACCAACAAACCCACAACCAGAAGTAGAGAGGCCAAGACCAGTGCTAGGCCATAAGCCACCACTACCAGGTGAAGATCATGTAGTAGTGAGGTATGGGTATCCAGATCAGTACCTTGAAGAAAATTCTTTAGTACCAGTACAAACGTATTACAAAGAGGAAGACCATGGACACTACCATTCAAGTGATCCTTATCCATCAAGAGCCATGGAATCTTATGAGCTAGAGAGTGCTATTTTATCCTTTAGAGCTTCAATGTCAATGATGAGCAATGTAGCTTTGAGTGAAGGGTTTACTATAAGTCATGAAATACTAATCTTCATAGCTAATGAGGGTGAGGCTAAAATGAAAGCATACCCCCAAACTTACCATATGCTCAGCAACCTAGACAACAAAGAACTCTGGGACCTTTCTTCATGGGTGGTGGAGACCATTTAGCTAGAGACTACCTTGAGGACCAATCCAACGCTATGGCCAACACCCCTTAAGATAAAAAGGGTGATGAAGGATATTGTGGAGAATGAAAGGGTAAAAACACTTGTACCCAGATCTCCCTCATACCCCAGACAAAGGGGGAAAGTGATAATGAAAATTATGAAGGTCTTGCCTTCTTCAAGTGGGTCAGACTCATTAAAAAAAATACCATTGAAAGTAGTAACAAGATCACAAGAAAAACAGAAAATGACAAGCGAGGAAGAGAGTAGCAACTCTCACAAATTTGTTAGTGTGAAATCACTTAGAAAGGTCACATGAAATAGAGTTAGAGCCTAGTATCATAAGAAGTTAAAGGTTGTTATGGCTGAGCTTTAAGCTCAACAACAATCATAGCAATCCACAAAATTCATATCTAGTGTCATGCTAGAGTAAGTACTTGGGAACATAGTTCAAAACAAATCCATGATAAGCTAGTTGATGAGGTTCAGTACTAGTCGCAAGTGGAAGAAATTTTGAAGGTAGATGAAGCTAGACTAGACAACCACAAGACAATGGAACATAGGTGGATGACATATCCTAATGCAAAATGGGAAAAGATTTGGCTGGAGAAGTGCAAAAAGTTGACTAAAGCCGCTCAAGCACTCATGGAATCTCTATGATCTATGGTTTTCCAAGCTAGGATAATACCGGCTAGACTAGACTAGACAACCACCAGACAATGGAACATAGGTGAATGGAAAAATCTTTGGTTGGATATGTGAAAAAAGTTGACTGAGACCGCTTAAACCCTCATGGAATATCCACAATCTAGGCTTTTCCAAGCTAGGATAAGAACTCAACCATCTAGTAACCTTAAGGAAACCAGTGAAGAAAAAAAAAGAGAATGAACTAGAATGGTGTCATGAAATTTTAGTTGCAGGCAAAAAATGGCAAGAAACACCAAATGAATGAGGAAAGAAAAAAGAGTTGAAACACATCAAGGGGAAGAACATGTAGACGCATGCCAAAATGGGTGACAGATCAAGTGGCACAAAACACGATGGACAATTATGTTTACTAGATCCCTCCTAATGTGCCAGTGGTCAAAGACAATAGGTTGTAGGAACTATGGGATATAGTTAGGAAGGCTAGAGATAAAAACTAGGCATGAAAATCATCACACATTTTTGAAGTCAACCTTGAAAAATTCATGATGGATATCGACATGCAATACATGTATGGAGACCAAGGAGCAGAGAAATTAGAGGATAGTAGGGAGGAGATTTTGAGGGAGTTTTCTTCTTACCTAGGGCCATATGAGGAGAGATCTGACATTATGATCCTACTATCACAACAAGGGACCCTCAAGCGAATCATACGTTCTCATGGGTTTCAAGAACTTTTGTCAACATCAGTGAGATGTCTGCTAATGGTAGCCAAGCTACTAAAAGTCACGCCACATCTGTGGAAGGATGTTAGAAAATGTCCCGAGAAAATAGAAATCAAAAGCCCATTTGAAAATCTAAATCATGAAATGGAGGATTATAACCAACCCAAAAAGAATGCAAAACCAGTTCCTATAAACATAGTTGGTGGTTATTGTGAAGGTGAAGAGGGAAACACCACATTTTCCATAGAGTACCAAGGAATAGAAACCGTTGCTATTGTGAATAGTGGAGTGGGAGTTGTCATTGCTACCAAATTGATTTAGAATACATAGGGAAAACCTACCCTTAGAAGAACACAAATGAAACTGCACTTAGCTGATGGCTATATTACAAAGCCTATTGGAATTCTGGAATAGGTAGTAATGACTTCTTGCGGAATTGACTATGAACACACACTTGCAATAGTAGATTTTGGTACTAAGAACAACTATGATGTTATTCTAGGAAGACCATTCCTACTCCAACTAAAGATGGTTCCTACTTGCCACATGGAGACCACTACCCACACATCAATTTAAGTGACTATAGCTATAAAAACATATGGAGAACATTCATAGAGTATTTTGATTTGGCGACTGCTATAGAGTCTGAAGTACCTGTGTGGTTGAACTCTAAAACTCATATGTGGATGTGACATGTGCCTCCCTTAAGTATAAAGACGTATTAGAGGCTTTGTTCATCATGATAAATTAGAACCTACCAAAATTTGATGAGAATGGGAGTTTTCTAGCCTAGTGTGAAATTGTTGCTCACATGTATGTTAAGAATTGCAAATCATGTACAATCAGACACCCTATGGAGTGTGCTACATTGTTTCAGGTAAACTTATCACCTCATTGGAGTAAGTACATTATGGATTGTTTGACCAAGTTCCTTTTCTTGCAAACTAGGATAAAAGCTATTAACATTGAAGCACAATCAGAGTAGCAACTAGCTTTACAAGCATTGGAAAGATAATCAACTCAGACTTTGTGCATCAAAAAATAAATACTTGCCAATCTTACAAGAATCACATTTGAGACAAGAGGGAGCTCGTTTTTCAGCTAAGAAAATGACTAAGGCTATAATGTTTGCCAAAATTTGGTGTCCAACCCTCTTCATACATGCTAAAGCATGCATGAGGTAGTGCAATGAATGCCAAAGAACAAAAATTCCACTTAAAAAGGATGAGATGCCTATGAGACCAATAATAGGAGCAGACACATTTTCCAAGTGCAGTCTATATTTTTGTGGGTCCCATAGCATCATCGGCTTACATGACTTATGCGGAGTACATTATAGCTGCTATAGACTAGCTAACCAAATGGGTTGAGGCCAAAGCTACATGAAAAAACGATGCCTGCACTATGATATAATTCTAAGTTTTCACATGGTATGGTTTGTCTATTGAGAATTTCAGTGATCAGGGGACACATTTTTTTAATGAAATCATTTACTTGATGACTTCATGGTCATACATAAAAAATCATCTCCGTATCACCATAGTCTAATCCCGGGGGATTCACTCTATATACAAAATGAGACGCCACCTGTGAGTGGACAACATTGGTAAAACCCCTATATACGACTCATATTAGGGAATATGACCCCCCTTTCTACGCTTATACGACAATCAATGAAAAAAATATCATACCCCTATCTTATATATAAAATGTAGGTCTCACATTATCTAATTGAGTAAAACTAATCAAGAAGTGTGTAGCATAGTAACTGGCAATGTTCTAAGGAACCACTTCTATTGATAACTAGATGTATCCTCAATGTGTCTTAGTTTGACTTTCAAACTATGTGCTCGATGAGCTTACACTTTGGGTACTTGTCCAATTTTGACCCATCTAAATTACTCAAAAAACATGGTTATAACGTTCTGCTAGGTTCTCCATGTAAATTTGCATTTATACAAACTCTTTTTAGCTTCCATCCCTCGACAAATGAACTATAATCCAAAAAGAAGTGATTGATACAAAAGAGTGTTAGTTCTTGCACGTATCTTTGTAGCTATTGACACATAAAGTTGAGAGTAAAGTCTTTTGGGAAGCCAAGATTTTGAAACACAAATCCTTCCTCTCATTTTTCCTTTTCTCACTCTCCCCCCCTCAAACTCCCCCCCCCCCCCCAAAATATGATACCCCCCTCCCTTATTTTTAAGCCTGGGAGATAAATTATTGGGGGCATGTCCCCAACTTATACGCTTATGTGACTTGTAAAAAAAAACCCCTCCCTTGCACTTAGGTGGTGCGGTAAGTTTTCCATGGCGAATCCCCCGGGAGGCTAATGGTCAAGTCAAGAGTACCAACATAGTCTTGTGCATGGTTTTAACCAAAATTGTAAACGACAATAGGTCAGATTGGGATCAAGAGTTTCACTCTGTTGTTTGGGCCTATAGAGTAGCATGCAAGAATGCTCTAGGGATTACACCTTATAACATGGTGTTTAGACTTAATGCAATTTTACCCATAGAGTTTCTCATTCCAACTTTGCATATAGCGACAAACTTGAATGGACTGGACATGAATGGTTTGACCTTTTGGATGACCTAGAAAAGTTGGATGAAATTAGGTTAAAGGGAATCGTCCTAACATACGCCGAAAAACAACGCATGAAATAGCTTCATGAGACAAGCATGTGAAGTCTAAAGACTTTCCTCGAGGATATTATGTGCTTGTTAACACTCTTAACAGTAGGTTGGTAATGGGACAGTTTTATGTCCTGGGACACTTTTATGTCCTGTTAAGTGACCATTTTCCTTGAATTATGTCAAGAGTTTCGAAATGGATTTTGAGGTGCTATCTGTCTAGAAAGTTGTCTCATGAGCTGAAAAAAACTCAACATTTTTTTGGAATATCAATTCCATCTTTAACCTTGTCCTTGCACAACATTTCACAACCTAAACTGTGTGAAAAAACGGGTCCTGTTTTTGGCTTTTTTCAACTTTTTGCAACTATACTACTCTAGAATTCATGTTTGTGAGGTCTATAATGCTAGAGAACTATCTTTACTAGTCCTCAACATGTCCTCATGCTTCTAGGGAGAAATAAATGTTAAAGTTGTAAGTTATGACCAAATTACAAAAATTGTCAAATCTTGTTTTTTAGCCAATTTTAGCTCTTCTATGATTTTTTTGGTGGCTTTCATGATATCCAAATGCAGTTTTGATTTTCTATGTTGCATATTGTAACATAAAGCTAATATTCCTTGAGTTTTGGGGCACCTAATACCCTATTTTGCATAGTAGACAATGATGGTTGCTTTTTTCAATTAT
Source organism: Adiantum capillus-veneris (assembly GCF_014529385.1). Classification (NCBI taxonomy): domain Eukaryota; kingdom Viridiplantae; phylum Streptophyta; class Polypodiopsida; order Polypodiales; family Pteridaceae; genus Adiantum; species Adiantum capillus-veneris. Next base: position 9,645 of record NW_028221567.1, read on the forward strand.
AGAAGAAAACGAAACATTCTAGTATATCAAGTATAGCTTTTTCAATATTGTTAGTTTCTTGTGACAAAATACATGCATTTTGTAGGTAGTAGCCATATCTAGTCATAAGGATCAAATCTGGCTAGATATTGAATAGTTTCTATGGGATTCTACAACTCAAAATGTTGAACCCAGTTTTTTCATGTTTGCTGTATTTAGCACTTCATCTTTGTCCCCAAGATTCCCCTTGGTAAGAGATGTATTATTCTTTTGACATGCTCCATGGCTCCTTATGAACCTAAAGGACAATAGGGAACTAAGAAAACATGCATATGTTATTTGTATTGAGCGTGGCTATAGAAACTTTGATGATAAGTTTGCAGAATGGTAAAAATTCAACTTTTTTGTACCTATTTCTTTTGGCAAAACAAAAAATAGTGAGTGAGAAGCAATCATATGTTATGATCACCAACCCATTGAAGTTAACTAGGGAATTTATCTCAAGTCCTACAAAAATCCCTAATCTTATTTTTATGCAACAAAAAGTAAGAAATGACTGTTTTGATGAAAATGTAATGGTCCATCAACTTTGGAGGTTTGGTGTGACCAAAAGATGAGAAATTTTACAAGTTTCTTATTTTTTCCATGTGTAGTAGGCCTTGAACTATAACCTCATGAAAGGATTTTACAAAATGAGTGGATCTACTATGGTTTTGGAGGTTTTTTTCAAAACCTTGAAAGGACACTTTTATGTCCTGTTAGGTTACCAACCTAGTGTTAAGAAAAAACAAAGAAATGAAAAGAATGAGGAATGGGACCATTTGTGATTCATTCTATATCACCCAGTGGGGCCATTAATCTTGCTACATTGGAAGGACAAGAAATGCCCAATTGGATCAATGATTATAGGTTAGAGATCTATCACTTCTCACTGACTCAAGAGATGCTCAAAAGGGAACATGCAGCCAAAAATATAAAATAAAAGCATGATCTCGAGGTTTTGACAAGCACAAAAAGAAGCCCCATAGAGTGGACATCAAAGAGGAAACAAAGAAAAGAAAATTTTGAGATGCGTAAGTCTATGAAGATTCATCAGATTACAAGCATTGAGGAATATGAAGAAATTTTAGACCCATACATTTCTGCAAAACTAGGAGCCAACATGTTACCAATTCATGTGCTAGTTGATTTCGATGCGCACTTGAAAACAATCAGTTGGGATCTATACCAAAAAATGTCAGAGTTGGTCCTACAACCATTGAGAAGAACATTTATAGAATTCAATGGGACTATCATTATTGCTATAAGTCATGTGAAGCTCCTAATACACATTAAAGGATTCCCATGTCCCCATAACTTCTTTGTACTATCCTCAAATCCCCCCAATAATGCAAATACAAGGCGTATAAACACTAGTAAAAAAATCAAGCGTATTTTACAACTGACCATCATGTGAACTATGTCAATTTTTCTTCCATGAAAGATACAAGGTATCTTTTTTAGCATGTAAAATGACCAAGGAATTGGCTTACAGCTTCAACACAACAAAGGCACAACAACAAGTGCCACTGTCAATACAGGAAACAACAGCTATAGGGTCTATTGATAGACTTCAAGGTTCAACTGCCAATAATCCAATTAGTTTAGTACAAGTCATGGGATACCAATCATCCATTTTGGTAGCACAACTACCTACCACCAAGCATGTCTCAAAAACTACCCGGCCAATTTAGAGAACAAAACCCAAGCCAATGTGGATACCAAAATCGAAATGTATCCAAGTTTAGCCAAAACAATCCAAAGAACCCTCTACACAATAGATTTGGTAACTCCTCGAATTGAATGAAACTTCATGTGGATTCCCAAAGTTAGACTACAAGGATTCTCCAAAAATACAAGAGTTTTTTCATAGCTCAAAGAGCAAGTCAGAGTGTCAGGCTGACTACTCAAATTCCAAATCCAAGAACACTTAGAGACACACAAGTGTTGATACCTAGAATGCCATAATCAACAAAACAGAAGTGGATTCCAAATCAAAGCGATTCAATTCAAGCCACCACTCACAATGATGTTTTGAAGCCACCTCAATACTCTTTAAAGTCAAAACCCCACTATAATAGTGTGGCGTGCAATGGACAGATTTGGGTAAAATGGCGTGCAATTTCAAAAACAATTGACACAATGGTTGTTGTACACATGAGGTAGGACTAACTGTGAGGTTTAGACAAAAATTGACTCGGGAGCCCAGGGTATGTATAGTGTGACCCCATTAAGGGGTCTCATTTCTGAGAGAGAGAGAGAGAGAGAGAGAGAGAGAGAGAGAGAGAGAGAGAGAGAGAGAGAGAGAGAGAGAGAGAGAGAGAGAGAGAAAGAGATCTCCTTTAGAGTGACTTTCTTGCATGCCCTACAAAATACACACTTTGAGCTTTGACACTAGATATGAGAGGTATGTTCCCTACCTACTAGTACACTATAGTTTGACGCTTGTGCATGTCAAAATCAGTAGATGGAAAACCTGGAGAGACCTAGTCAACCAACACCCAAAAACAATCTTTACATCACGGGTTGAAGCACCCAATGATGACTAAACTCCATGTGTAGGTCACCCTTGCGTTTACTAACATGCCCTTAGCAGTTTCATTTTGGCAACACTAGAAATCCTTTGCAGCTAAAAATCTTGTTTTTCTCTTGCAGTCGGAATGGTACCAAACTTATGACCAATGGCTTCGAGCCACTAGAGAGACACACTTTTGTGCAGCCAGTACTGATATTTTCTAAGAGGGTTTTATAACAAAACAATTCCGTAGCTCAAGTAATTTTTGTTTGTACATAAAATAGTAAGGGGATGCCATATAGATTTTTAACAGTGTCACAGTTTGAAACTAGTCCTAAGCTTGTGTGACAAGTCCAAACTAAAGTGTAAAGGGATCCACAACCTTAATTCATCATGTAAAAGAGGCTAAAAAAGTTTCACTTCAGTTAGATCTTAGATGTAGCATCCAAGGGGGAAAGGGCAATTTTCTCCTTTCAAGTGCAATTATGACACCAATTTGAGTTGTGAAGCTACCTATGTGATACTCTATGTCATTAAACCCTACCCAAAAGGTTTGACACCCATTGGAAGTATACATCTCACCCTGTTCAATTTTCCTCTTGGTCAAGAGACTAAAAATGGCTTACCTCTAGCCCAACAGTTCAAAATCAGGCTATAGATGGGTAAGTACCTCTAAATACCAAGAGAAAAGTGCCTACCAAGTTTGATGGACATCCAAAGCCAACTGCGAAGAATGGGGAGAAAATTGCAATTTTCTCCCATAGAATGTAACTAGCAACCCCAAAATGAGTTTGACCTCAATCAATTGTTGGTATGAGCCCTTAGATCACCCCTTCCATGTTTAAGCAGTTATTTCACATAAATGACAAAATACCAAGCTACTACACAACACCAAATCATGCAGTCACTACTACACCAGTGACAATTGACCACGCTTTGTACATCCTTGACCTTCTAACCAAAAAGAAAAAGCACACAAAAATAACCTACTTGAGGTATTATCAAGGATAACATATCTGGAAATTGGTGCAGCTCAAGATTTTCAAGAGGCCCCCTCTCTTAGAATGATTGGATCCAATATCAAGGAGAGGAAAGTGATGAGAAAACAACAAAGTTTGGCTCTACTCATACTAGAGCTCACACCAGATCAAATAGGAAGCTGAATCAAAGTCTTTAAAAGAAGATCCTACAAATAGGAAAGGCTGAAGACCAATGACAACCGATAGACCTGGCAAAGAGGAGAAAGCTCAAAAGCAAGAGTGTCCAAAGAGTTCAAATACAAAGAGTGGATGAAGGGGACTTTGCTAAAAATTGGGTTCCACAAACGATACACACAAAGAATCCAATGGCCTTGCCATTACTTCAAAACAATTGGAGGAGATGTACGCTCAAATGGAGTGAGAAAAATTATCAAAAGAAGAGAGGGTGGTGAAACAAGCTAAGAAAGCTGATGAGAGGCCATAGATGCACATCTCTAGTGAGAGTTTGCATTCCCAATCAAGTGGATGATCGTATGGGGATTTCGGACATGAAACCACACAAGGGGAGGAATCTCAACCTAAAGCATCCCAAGCACAAGATAAACCAAAGGATCAGGATAGTTGCCCAATGTTAGAAGCTGGACACACCCTACGGAAACTGACTACTCGACAGATTATCATTTTTTGTAATTATTCATTTATGAGAAAACTTGACATTTCATATTGTAAATATTGGGGCTTACAAAAGTTTCCAGATTGTATCCCAGTTTTGACATTTAGATTGAGTAGATGGTTGATTTGGAACTTTAGGGTTTGAGAATTGTAAGGTATTTATACCACTTTTTGACCTTAATGAAGGACCTTTTGTCATTTAAAAAAAGTTTGAAGTCTGTGAATGAGCGTATTGTGTACGAGAGAGAGAGAGTGTGAGCTTCATCTTGACGCTACATGTAAACCGATGGTCAGAATCGAGTGTGGAGAAAGGCAGTGTGTTGCCCTCGACGAGAGCTACACGTCGATACCTACATTGCGCGCATACTGTCCGATTTTGCGAGCTGCATCTACGAGCTTCATCTGGTGATTCGGTGAGCATACGTTGTCCGATTTTGCATTGTAGCATATCCACGCCTTCAAATTGAGTAGAGCTACACATTAGGTACTTTAGATTTCGGAAACGAAGACCTGAAAATTTCGGCCAGACATCCTACGTGATTTTGCACCGGGTGTTTTGGGTCGGGGTTTTGGTTCATAGACCTTAGGGAGAGTGACCTATTGGTGTTAGTAGGGTCTCCTTCAAGTTCTGTGGTGTTTCGAGATTGTTTGATGGGTGTTCGACTCTAGAAAGCGTTGGAGGAAGTTTCCTCTTATGCACTCTTGAAGACTATGACTTCGACATTGGGTAGCGACCTCTGTAGGAATTAGTTAGGAGTCAGTTGAGTGTAGGTTGACACCTTATGCTTGCTTCTACGCACCTGCGGGTCAAGCTTCGTCCTTAGCTGACAAATCTTGTTAGGTGAGTTCTCGTTGTGCTGACATCCGTCGCGGAGTATCCGTCCAACACCCAAAGTCATAGAATCCCCCTGCAGTGCAAGAAGAAATAAGGCAACATGTCCCCATACCTAGCACATCATCTCAACAGTGGAGCATGAAAGATCCATACTATCAAGATTTGCAAAGAGTAGTTGCAAATATGTACAATGTCATAGTGTAGGAGCTTACTCATGACATGAATACTGTTCTGCATCTATGAGGTGAATTGATAGAATCTAGTGTTGAGCTTCACACCTCAAAATTGACTAAGAAGAAACCATTATAGAGTCTCAGACAACAAGACATGAAGCACAAGAATCCAAGGGCCAATTGCTACCATAGCAACAAAAATTGACCAATGCTTATGAGGAGTTAGCAGCAGCTCTGAGAGCTATAGACACACATAAAGGTGTAATAGAGGATCTACAAGCAGCCTTTATAGAGGTAGTCAAACAAGCAAACACTCTAGAGAACCAGTTGGTGATAGTCAAAATTAAATTGGTTAGTGTACAAGAGGAACTAATGGCCCGACAATGCGTAGTCAAAAAGATCAAGGCCAATCCTTGACTAACCTGACTAGTAGACACGGGTGCTACATCTTTTGATACGAGTGCTAGAATTTTAGAGCTTGATAGGGATATCAAATTTCAAGACATATGTGTCAAGATGCCACAATAGCAGCACTAGCACAAAAAGAATGCCTCCAAGCGAAAAATGATGCTCTTAATAATAAGAAAGAATACAAAGACCTGAAAACTTTGGTAATCTCCCTACGATCAAAACTTGACTATTGCAGGTAGCCTGATTATACCCAGATAGATGATCATGGTGACAACCAAAGGGAGTTTGATGCACACCAAGGACAACCAAAGATAGAACAAACAAAGTCATATTTCTAAGTAACATACTGCACCCGGTGGTGGTCAAGACACAGGGAAAAAAGAAACCGAAATGAATACTACCCAAGAAGCACCTAAGACAAGTACCACTCTAAAATTAAGAGCATGGGTAGAAACAATTTTGTGGTGCATGAAACTCTAGCGAAAAGGACACGGTGATTGATAGAATAGGCCATCAATGAAATGAAGGAATAGAGTGCAAGTACATAGGAAGGGCATTGGAAAAAAGCACTGGAATGGGAGATTAGAATTCTCCATTCAATTAATATGCAACTACTGAAGCCAACGACAATCAATGAAGACTGATACACTTGCTCACTGCCACTTCCTCTTATACGATGTGCTCGCAGGAAATCCGCTATCGAACAAGAAATGTCAAAAGTTCAACAAAGAGAGCGGCAACCAAAATGCCAAATGGCATGACTTGAAAAGCATCTATAACGGAGAATTCACATGATGAGGGCACCCACTCCACTCAAAAAAGATGTCACTTTTTTCCCAATACCTCGAGTCCAGACTTGGATTCAGCATCAAACACTACAAAAGTGACATCGCAACTAGGTAAACCACCTAGCTCTGCAAAGGCCCAGAGACAAAGAAACACTAGATGAGAAGTATATGCTTAAAACTCTCACAGTATTAGTCAAGCAATATGAAGGACTTCCTGAGCTGTCTTGTCAGATGCTCAAAAAAATATACAGGATGATGGATGCTTGAATCACAATCTATCATAAACCATGGATCTCAAGGACTCCATGGTTACCATTCTTGGAAAGAAACAAGGGTCTAATCTATGACCCTATTAAGTAGCCAAAGGAGAAAATTCCACATGGCTTCTTTGTGCGTCTAATGTTCATGCCATCCTACCTTATGAACACATTTTATAAATATTTGTATAAGAGAAAATTTATAGTAAATACACTCTCTTCAAACCAAAATTAAATGACATTCGAGCAAGGTTTGTGAGTTACTATGCGATGAAACTTCACCAAATAGACAGCATTAGACCCTTTGCCCCTTAAGCTAGAGATCTCACAAAAGAATAACAAGAAGGATTACAAGAGCAATCAAAGCACTACATGCAAAGGTGACCATCTATCTAATGACCTAAATTTTAACTCATGTCGAGGACAACGTGAAAAAGGAGCGGGGAGTGTTGGAAGAGTTCAACAACAATCCCAACCCATTGTGTACCAAGAACAATTTTTTTCTTTGTAATGCCAATTGATTGTAATATTATTGCCAAAACATGTACCTGCTATCATTTTTTAATTCCAAAGAAATTAATGTTATGAGTCTAAGATGTAATCCCTATCAGTATTATGGCAAATTTAGCATTTGTACATAAAATACATAAAACCCAGAGCCAAGGTATAAAATGCACTTTGTAAAGTTTTTGGGGTATTGGCATTATTATGAATAAAAAAAGCAGATAAGGTCTTCTTTTGTATGTTGTGTGTTTCTTATTTCTATTGTGAATGTTATAAGCACCACACGGTTGTCACATCCAAATTTCAAGGACACCATTGTGTTAGTCTCATGAGCTCTTTGCAAGTGCTTTGCAAGAACCAAAAGACAACTTTTGCAACCTTCTAGGTGACATATCTCACTACCCGGTGTTGTATTGTGATCCATCTATTATACAAGATTCTCGACACTTAGGAGGACCTAGTAAGAATGTTGAGTAATTGAATTGATGACCAGCAATTAGCTTGCTGGAGAAAAGTGCGTTTTTCCTAGTGTCCAAATTGTGAGTCTGATGATCTAGTTCTGTTTCAGATAGCTATAGGATGTTGTCAACTGAGTTTGGAGTCATGTGGAGTCAATTTGCTAGTGGATTTGCATGTGGATGTGTGAAGGGAGTAGAGGGAATATTCTAAGTTTCTGGTAGATAGAACACGCATTGAACTTCAAATTGGTCTATAAAATGTTCAAACAAGAGATTGACAACCTCTTGGCATGCCTCCATGCCCTAGTCAAGTCACTTGCTTCCCAGGATTGATATTTTAGTCTTGGTTCCGTCTCTTTCTAAGATGTGAAAGGTGTTGACCGTTGGGTCCCAAGTCATCTACCTTCAATGAAAGGCTACCAATCAAGTTCACTTCTTTAGGGCCTAAAACGTTAAGGGGGGTTGGGGTATTATCCACTCGCTCACAAATGGGGAATGAAATGTAGTACAAGAAGAATATGAAATGACTAATGTTGGATTAGTTATGTCAATCATAGGCCAGCCCGAGGTGGTTGAGATTAACTCACCAGTTATACCAATCATTAGATTCCTTATATTCTAAAATATTCCAAATTTGATGTGACAACTCCACCTTATAAATGGAGTCTCTCCCCACATTTCAACTTCAGTGGGGAGGCCATAACTTCTACAAATCAACTCCAAATTGGTCACGGTTTGGGATTTAGAACCTACTTTCTAAGATCTTTCCAATGATATGCTGGTGGTTGATAGGGTTTTGACAAAGCATTATTTACTTCACCGGGTTTCCCACTTTGGACACAAGAGGCAAAGTCAAACCTCCTCATAGGGTCCCTTTGAGAGTCCAAATTTTCCCTAATGTTTTTGGTTGAGCCACGATCGAGAAACAATAGCTAGGAGCAGCCTTTCCATTGCTATTGTGGGCTTGTAATGACTTCTCTCTAATTTCTTAAGGTTTTTTGTGTTATCTTTGAGATGCCCATCCTTTCCATATTGGTTGGTTCCCTTCTAAGGTGGGATCTTGATTACCATGGTTGTCTAAGGTACTTCTTGCTTGTCTCTTTTCCCATCCATTGGGCATGTTGTCATGATTGTAGTAGCAGAGCAAGACCTTTCAGAGTGCTCAGATTTGTTTCACTTGAAGCATGCACCAAAAAAGTTGCAAAAGCTCAGAAGGATAGCCTCCAAATCGGTGTCAGAATGCATAATCCTCTAGGGTTGATCGGGAATGTGCAAAGCCTTTGTCTATGAGAGAGGAGAGAAGCAAAATAAAAAATAAGAGTAAATAGTGTAGCAAGAGATACTGGAGAGTTAATATGAGATCATAAGCACCATTAGAAATTGATTAGTAGAATATCATAGATTTAGAAAATATCATAAGATTAATAGCAACACATAATGAGATACAATGTAATAAGAGCCCAATCCAACGTTGACTTTATTAAATATGAAACAAAATTGTACACTCTATGGTCAAATAGCTCTATAATTATCACCAAGATGTTCAACAACTCTAGGAAAATCCTTGAACATAAGCTCCAACACTGATAGTCAATCAAAACTGCTACTTGTCTTCCAACCAATCACAATCTTGGGGTATTTTTGTTGCATGTCTAGGCCCTCATAGCAGAAAAAAATGATTTTTGTAAGAATTTTATAGAATAGCACTTTTGGGCCTCCCTCATGCAATACATATAGTCTCTCACCACTTTCCTTTCTATCATTGACCACATGGAATCCAACTACCCAATTTGCCTTGCATGTTCTACGAGGCTTTTCCCATACCGATCTTTTTCTTTTAAGCATCAAACCCCTGCATTGCACAATTAAAATTTACACTTTGATTAAGTTTAATCTTCATCTTTTAACCCTCTTTCTCATCATGGAAGCGGAGTGACACAACATCCACCCCCTTTTAACTTGCACACCCTATGGCATGTGCCAACCATCGGCAATGTAAGCCGTAAGCATACACAGATCTTAACCCAATCCCTATTCCACTATAAGCATACTTTGAAAATTCTCCCAATTTGTGGCTTCATTAAGGATTTATGAGAGCATATCCACTTTGAACTAAAAAAAAAAGTGATCACTAGAACACAAGTACCCTATCTCCTATGGCATGGCATGTAAACATTCCCTGCCCAAATCCATTGACATCATCTGGCCCTCTTGGATCAAATGGAATAAGAATTAACTATTGAGGTAAGCATGTAACTTACATTCATGGTGAGAACAAACCCTTAATCCAAGCATGCACCATTTATGTGCATAGTGACATTTTTCCTATGGAGCCTTACAAGCACACACATGCTACTCATTCCCTACACACATGCTACACACTTGATAGCCACATGCTACTTGTGGTATCTCATATGGGTGGATGCATGAATAGGTGGACCAAAAACCTTGTCCCGGACAGAGGTTTTATAATCGGTACATAAAACCATCTATATTAGTTCAATTCGATATATTCTTTTGAGCAGATTTTTAATTAAATATAGAATTTCCACAGCTTTTTGGTAAATATAGAAGACGGCTCTGTACCTCTTAACTATGCATGTCAGCCAGCTCTTTACACCATTACTATTTCCACACCTCTCTTTCAAATATAGAAGTCGGCTCTGTAGCTCTTAACTATGCACGTCAGCCAGCTCTCTGTCTTCCCGCTCTCTCATTTTCTTGTCTCTATCTAACTCTCTGTGTAGGAGCACAGATTGTTGTTTTACTTTGTAGGCCTATCACACATCTATTGCTGTCATATACTACTCTTGCTCTCTGTAGGCCTATCACCTCGCTCAATATCTCCCTCTCTAGGATGGAGCAAGAATCTCACACTGTATGTGACTGCTCTCAGCCTCAGTGTGAACTGTGTGCTAGGTATGCTGTTGATGCAGTCAAGGAATATCATGCTAGGAGAAAGAGGGAGCAACGCGCTAAGAACAAGCTTGAGCAAGTAGCACGTGAGGAAGATAATGATCAAAATGGTGTTGATGATGCAAAGCATCAAAGAATTTGCAATGACCTTGTTATGCTCTTCCATCGGCGTACAAAGACCCTCGATGTTGCATCACGCTCCGATATTTTGTGCAAGTTTGTCAATCATCCTTCTCTTTGGAGACCTTGAAATGCCCAGGGCACAAACAACCTTTGTTGAAGACATACGCAACACAATAGATGCAATCAAATTACCCAAGAGCGGACAAGAGCTCTTTCTTAAAAGGTTCATCACCACAATGCTTATGAATGTTGAGTGTACATCTACCTCAAAAGTGAATGTTTCAGCTGCATCTAAATTGCTAAATTTGCACAAGAGGAACTTCATAGCTGCAAAGAATTGGTTGAGGGCAGTAGGTGATGGCAATTTGCCAATCTCTTTGTGTGCTCGACAGCCCATGGATCGTGGTTTCATAACACCTAATGAGAAAGAGTTGATCTTCTCTTTTTTGGATGTCTAACACTCGTGTTTCACCCAATAAGAAGGATGTGTGCAGAAAGCGTGTTGGAAGAAATTCATATGTCAAACATCCTGTGCATCTTCTTGAACAATCTCAGGTGATAACTTGCTTCACTGTATCCATTTTTGTTTTCTAATATTTGCATTCATGACCTATATTCACTATAACTGGGTTGATAAGAGTAGATATGAAATCGGATATGAAGGAAGTTATAAATGGAAATAAGGGGAATCTGTATTTGGTCCTAGATTAAGAGTAGATAAATATTGGATGTGAAGGAGAATATAAATGGAAACATAGTTTTTATCATACGCGTATGTTTGCTAAAACATACGGTTGCAGATGCATACTTTCACACACGTATGATATGTATAAACAAATGCGACTAAAATTAAAAATCCCAAATTTCCTAGCGATTGTACTCTCCGAGTCTACTCCTGCCTACATAGCGTTCATAGTATGCCCTTCCTTGCTTCGCAGCCTTGCCTCATCTCTTCCACATGGTAGTTGCTCTCCAATATTGAAAGCTCCAAGTCAGCACTAGTAGCGAATTCAGTTTGCAAGTTTGTGCTAGGTTCTTTGTACGCAACTGGCTGAACGAATACAATTTGCAGGTTTGCAATGGGTTCTCTATATGCAATGGATCATGAACATCTGCAGTGTGGAAATCGATGCAACAGATCGGAAGGGCTAAGTGAATGCAGTTTGCATTTACTAATACACAAGTGGCTGAGGTCAAGTATGAAAGTATGGTTGCAGTTTTACCATACTTGAACCATAATTTCATACTCATATGCGTATGCAGTATGGTTGCCGCATGAAAAAACTATGAATGGAAATATTGAATAGGTATTCGATCCTAGTTAAAAGTAGAAAAATATCGGATATGGGTTTCCATTACCAATATAAGCATCTTAAACAACTCTTGATATGGTATGTGAAAGATGTACTGATTAACCTAACCAATTATGTAATAACTAATACCGATTTTAAATGAGAAAACTGGTTTACATAGCCAGTAGATTAATTTTAGCTGGTTAACACTTTTTTCCCACTAGTATAGAACTTGGTCAAGTGTATATATGTGGTATGTGAAATATGTACTAGTTAACCCGACCAATTATGCACTTACTAATACCGGTTTGAAATGAAAAGACCAGTTATATAACGAGTAAATTAATTTCAACTGGTTAATACATTTTCATAGTAGTTTACAGCTCGGTCAAGTGTATATGTGGTATGTAGTAGACATACTACTTAGCATAACCAGTTATATAAAAACTAATAGCGGTTTGATATTACAATACCGGTTTACATAACCGGTAAATAGATTTAAAACCGTTTACACATTTTATGCTAGTAAAAATCTTGGTCGAGTGTTCACATGTACTGTTTTTCATACCAATTAGGTAAAAAATTGGTTTACATAACCAGTGAAAAACTTTTAACACTTATTTCTCACTGGTATACATCGTGGTTAAGTGTTCACATGTACTGTTTGTCATGTCAAATAGGTAAAAAACATATCGGTTTGAAAGGAAAATAATGGTTTACATATCGAGTAAAATTTTTTTAACACTTATTTCTCACTGGTATACATCGTGGGGTTAAGTGCTCACATGTATTGGTTAGGTAAATAACATACCGGTTTTAAATGAAAGACTGATTTACATCAGCAGTAAGAACATTTGAACTGGTTGACACTTATATACCACTGGTACATACCAAGGACATGTGTTCATATGTACTGGTTTGAAAAGAAAAGACTGGTTTACATCAACAGTAAGAACATTTGAACTGGTTGACACTTATATACCACTGGTACGTACCAAGGACACGTGTTCATTTTTTTGAAACTTATTTCTCACTGGTATACATCGTGGTTAAGTGCTCACATGTACTGATTACGTAAATAACATACCGGTTTTAAATAAAAAGACTGGTTTACATCAGCAGTAAGAACATTTGAATTGGTTGACACTTATATACCACTGGTACGTACCAAGGACATGTGTTCATATGTACTGGTTTGCCTAACCAATTAAGTGAAAAAACATACTAGTTTGAAATAAAAATACTGGTTTATAGTAATGTAACAATTTTCTTTAGAGATAATAAAAACCTGCAATTGTCTTCAATGTTCTTTAACCATATATGTTTTTCATTGTAGGTGGAGCTCTTTCTCAACTTCAAAGAACAATACCCTAAAATTGTAATAAGGCAGCGTGCGTTTGAGTACATGAAGCCATATTTTGTGCGGAAATTGAGAGACTGATATACTTGCTGCTGCATTTCATATGTTCAAATGTCCTTCCTAAAGGATGCCATAAATCACATGCGAAGTTTTGTATTCGGTTTGCATGGAAAATCTTGCCAATGTCAATGCAACATATGCAAAGACAATGGTGGATGCAAGGCAGAAAAAAACCCTATCAAGAGTGTAATAGCCTTATTGGACTCTATACTGTGTCCAAAATCAGATACGTCCACCATCCATGCCCTTGCCTGCTTGAGTGGTCAATGTAAAAGGTGTGGCCCGGATAAGTTAGATTTTTGTGATGCAGAGGCTGCATTGATTGCTAAAAAGATTGTGGTGAAGATTTTTGAGGACCTAGATTAAGTAGGAACTGCGCGTGATGGTTAGAAGAAGAAAAGGAAAGTCTTGTCGTATAAGGAAATATCATGTCAGGATCTCTCAGTCATGTTCAAAGACCATCTTAAGAAAACATAATGCATAATTTTGTGTATAGATGGCAATCAAAACAATATAAGGAATGTATACAAAGATTTCCAGAAGATGTTGTTGTGTTAGTTGTTGACTTTGCTGAAAATTATAGTTTCAAAGAACAAAATGAGATTCAGTCCATGCATTGGTATTCAAATCAAGTAACTATTTTTGTGCACATAACATATTTCCAAATTGCAGGTAGCGACATCACCCTAGATCAGTATTATTTCTTTTGTATTAAGCCTTCAATAATTTATGATTTTTATATTATGCAGGTGACATCCACAAGACAATTCACTTCTTCATTTCAGATGACAAGCAACATGACACACATTTTGTTCAACACTGTTTTCTCAAATATGCAGAATGGCTAAAGCAATTTGTTCTAAACATAAGGCGTCATTGGGTATGGTCTGATGGAGCAGCTTCACAATTCAAAGCAAGAAGACCATTCTATTTCCTTGCCAGGTATACCATGTTCTAACAAACATTATCTGAAGGTGGTTTTAATATAGATACCTATAATATTGGCATTAAAGTTGTAATAAAATGCTTGTCTAACATCAGTAATATTATAATAGTACGTGTTTTTTTTTTGTAATTTTATCGTGCCAAGAGTATATTAATCTTCTTCTATCCATTGAATAAAATGGAGATACAGTGTTTTTACGGGATGGAAAATGTCTTGGAACTTTTTTGGATCTGGCCATGGTAAGGGAGAACACGACGGTGCGGGAGCAGTGATAAAAAGGTCTTTAACTCAATACCAATTGCAGCCACCCAAACTACCCAAAGATAGACTGTGCTGCAGATGTTGTGGCATTATTGAGACGGACCTTGTCAGATGGTGCTACAACCACCTATGCATCCCACGCCCGTTATTTAAGCAGGATTTTTTGGGTGATTGAATTGGGAGATGTCGAAAGGGGAAAAAATTGGGATGTGAAGGGTGTAAAAAATACCCGCTCAATGCACTCTGTTTCTGCATATTCAGAGCATGATACAACTGCTTTGAGAACACGTTCACTGTCTTGTTTGTGTAGTGCATGTAAACAGGAAAAGTGGAGGAGATGTGTGAGCAAGTCACACGTTCCTTTCTGGACATACCTTATTTTGGAGCCTACAGAAGAAGGGGAAGATGATGACGACAAAATAAATGAGGATGAAGCGTATGAAGGACACTATGACACCCTCAGTCAAGCTCTTATTGTTGGTGATAATTTTGTTGTTCCCGCACCAAATGACAATGAAGAAAAAGTAGATTTCTATATAGTGAAATGCACTGCAGCTATTTAGGAGTTTCATTCAGACGCTGAAGATGATTGGGGCAATATCATTGGGCGAGGATCCTATGCTATCAAAGGGTTTTACTATTGTATGATAAATGAGCAAACCTACGAGCTTTTGGACAAAAATCCAGAGGTGTTCATATATTCACATCTTGTTCAGGCAATCAAAATGCCCATGATACCCCATCCCAGCAACTCAAAACTATATACAATATCACTTGATGTCAGTGAGTCTATCTACAATAGTATGCCTTTTGAGCTGTAGCAATCAGTCTGTTTAAATTTTTTGTCCAAACTTCCTTTTTAAAATATAAAAATATCTTTGTTTATCCCTTTGAATCACTACATGTCCTTATATTTTAAATAAACTGTTCTATAAAGGAGGCAATTTAATGGTTTTGTATTGGTATCATACAAGTTGGAGATTACAGTATAAGTACAATAATAGTACAAACATGATGGAAGAATCCCTTTCTCTGACTCTACCTTTAACTGTAAACTGAACTGTGTTTGAAACCAGTCACTTCTCAGTACCATACCGGTATCATACAAGTCCCTCTCTCTCTCTCTCTCTCTCTCTCTCTCTCTCTCTCTCTCTCTCTCTCTCTCTCTCTCTCTCTCTCTCTCTCTCTCTCTCTCTCTCTCTCTCTCTCTCTCTAACTTTGTCACTTCTCGGTCACTTCTCAGTATCATACCGGTATCATACCAGTCACTTCTCAGTATCATACCGGTATCATACAAGTCCCTCTCTCTCTCTCTCTCTCTCTCTCTCTCTCTCTCTCTCTCTCTCTCTCTCTCTCTCTCTCTCTCTCTCTCTCTCTCTGTGTGTGTGTGTGTGTGTCACTTCTCAGTATCATACCAGTATCATACCAGTCACTTCTTAGTATCATACCGGTATCATACAAGTCCCCATCTCTCTCTGTCCCTCTCCCTCTCTCCTTTTATTCGCAAGATACTTCAAATATAGAATACAATGTATTTCCGTGCAACTTGCTTGTAAATGTATTATACATGAATTCTATTACATTGATTGACAAGAAGAGTAATTCTCCATTTACATCCATCGCCAAAAAATACATCGACAAAAGTCGCCCACTTCACATACTTTATGAAGCTTTTGTTTTATAAAAGAAATATGTTCCTTTCTTATGGAAAAAGTCAATCCTCCATTTCCAATAAAAACGACACACATAGGTGTCGTCAGGTTGTCCGTCTTCACAAATTACAGTCCTCTTTGTATACTCAATTCTGTCCTTATAGATCAAGCAGTGTGCCAACCAGTTTATGACAATGGTTGACAGAAAACAGGCGCGCACTTCTTTAGATTGATTTTCTAGCTTGGAAAAAACAAGAAATGACCCCAATGGATTAAAAATTAGCTTATATCCAGAATCATCAAAGATAAGTGTGTCAGGTGGTAGGTCAGGAAAAGTTTCAAGATTCACCGGTTTATCTGTCGTGCCCAATTTAAAAGGGGCCCTTGTGCACTACGCTCGACTTACCACTCTATTGAATCTTTTGTGGTGGTTTGGGAACACTGTCGCTAGCGTGCGTTTTAGCTTCTCAAACTCGCAGCAGCTCCATATCCACACTTCGAACCATCTGAAACAAAAATTCAGAAACACTTCTACATCGGGCCTTACCCAAAACTGTGTAACCCCTTCTACAACATACCGCATTTCTGGTGAGTAGGGCAATTCTTCACCATATTTTTCATCAAATTTCTTAAGCAGTAATCCATTAAGGTCCAAAATGAGAACCCTATGCTGGACGCTCAACGGAGGTGGTGGCCTTGGCCATATCAGTGGGATTCTTTTACACAGTCTATACCATAGAGGAAACATGAGCACTGCAGGAGACAACACCCAATTCCATATTGCACGAATGTCAGCCCTGAACCTATCTGCAAGGCACCATTCTTCAACTGAAAACATATCTGCAGATGCAAAATTACACAAGACTCAAATTTCAATTTGCAATTAGTATATATCTACAGATTGAAATCATACAATAGAAATACACAATGTTCAAAAATTAGGCACAAGATGAAAGAGACGTCGAATGGGAAAGAAAGTTATATTAATTTTAGAAGTGGTCACATAAAAAGAAACATAGGGGGGCAAACTATAATCTTTTGCAGGCTCTGGGTTTAGGGTCAGAACTTGTGCTGGTATTCTGCATCTCCTTAGTGTCTTCTATGTCCATCTCCTCTTCTGGCTGCCCTTGGGTCTCTTCCTCTTCCTTGCTTTTTTGCTCCATTTCAGGCTTCTCATATGCAGTCTTCTTGATTTTTATTTTTTTTGCCTTTCTTATATGCTGAGAAAGGGTCTCCTCAGGACTTCCCTCCAGCCTGACATCTACACGACCATCAGCTTTAGAAAGCTGTGCAGCAAAAGATCACTTATTAGAGCCTTAATCAATGAAAAAACTTACTCTTGCCACATTGGCCTTGTTTTCTCGGGGTCTTTGATCTTGTCACCTGCACGCCAGTGTCTAGCAGCACATCGTCTTCCTCATTCTGTGTTTTTCCTTCAACACCAGTCGTACTCTGCTCCTTTACCTCAAAGTTTTGTTCTTCTTCTGTTGTTTTCGAAACAAGTTTCTCAGCATTACCCGGGACACTTTCATCAAGCAAAACCTCCACAAGTGTCTTGTATGCAAGTGTCACTGCATCGTTCCCTGTGTCTTTACCGGCAGTAGTTTTGAAGTAGCTTGACTCTGAAAAAACATCAGAGAAGACAAAAATCAACCACCTGATTAAAACAATGGTGTGTTTCTTACCGTTGAAACAATTTTCTCACCTGTTTTTGGGCATGGTTCAACTGGCTTCTTCTTTAGAAGGGATTTGTCTTCTGTAGAAATAACTCCGGGGAAATCCTTAAGCAGGCACTTTCCTTTCTCAGCCAAGTGAGCATAGGAGAATGCATGGTACGCATGTGAACAAGGCAATAGAACAACATGGCTTGAGCGATTGTGATCATGAATTTTTACACCACAAGCATTTCACACATCAATGAGAACAACACTATTTCCAGGAGCTAAAACTCGTGCAGACAAGACTATGGTTTTAGGTAGCATTGGTTGACTAATCATGTCTGTCACAAACGTGACACAGAGACCAAAGGTTTCCTCATGCTCCAAGCATTTGGATAATTCTTCCTGTAGACAAGAGACCTCTGTTATCAGACATGTCAAACAGGTATAAAATTGGTATGAATGCTTGAAGATCGGTATAATAATGTTATCATACCGGTATAATTACATCCTGCCGGTATGATGTTATTATACTGGATAGTATAACATCATACCGGTAGGATAACATCCGGTAACATCATACCAGTAGGATAACATTATACCGGAAGCATAACATCAAACTGGTTGAATTTTATCATACCGTTAGGGTGTAATCATACCGGTTGGATCTAACCATATCGGTCGGATGTAGTGATACTGGTAGGATATAATCATACCGGTAGGATATAACCATACCGGTAAGATGTAATCATACCGGTAGGATGTAGTCATACCGGTATGATAACATCCTACCGGTAATGTCATCTATCCTTACCGAATTGATGTTATTGTCATACTATTATGTTTTTCTATTATTCGGTTTTGTGGTACCACATTCTACCCATCCCGGTATGGTAGAGCCATAATACTGGTATTGTAAAACTTATAATACCATTTTCACTATTAGAGTTTCAGTACAGTATGGTTATTATAATCATACCGTTACTTTAGTGTTAAACTATTGTTTTGTTTTGTTACTATATCGGTATTATTTTGTTGTTATACATGTATTATGTTGCTTTCATATCGTTATTGTGATCATTGATAGAACTTATAGTAACATGTTCACCAATAGAATACCAATACCAATATTGCAACCGTTACTTTGCAGGTATGTTACCATTATTTATAGTAATCAATCTACTTTATAGATATTATTTTGTAATCATTCCACAACAGTATATAGACTATAGTATATTGTACATCCAAACCAATACTTTACAGGTATTATACTACAATTAGATGGAGTTAAAAGCATATATGTGCCTGTTGTAGGGTGGCTTTTGCTTGGTCAAATTTTTCTTGGAGGCTGTCAAGTAAGCCTGTTGGTACATTGGCATCATCAGGGAAGTGCATTCGGATGGTGTCAAGGGCACCCTCGCAACGGTGCACATCAGCAACAGATTTGACCATAGAATCCTTAGCCTTCTGACACTCGGCTGATACATTGTCATGAGATTTTCTAACCTCAACAAGTAGTTCTTGCAAGGAAGTGGATACTTCAACACTAAATGCAGACTGAGTAGTCGCAAAAAGCCCACTTCCAGATGAGGTATTTACTAAAAAGATGGTAGAACCACTTGGGGTTCCTGTGGATACTTGGGAAGTCTCTAACTTCCATTGTTCTCTTTTCCTATCTAAGTGACCTTCATTGGTCACATTCTTCACCACCTCAGATGCAAACTCAACCCACTTTACCGGACCTGTGCATACGAAATAAACATATCCACGTGCAAACTTGACTCCCAACAAATAGTTTGGTGGTTTGGATTGATACACCTGCTTGTAGAGCTAGTAGAGTGCCTTGTAGTGATCCGGCCTTGCTGTTTTTATCGGTACTTTTTTCTCCTTCACTGGAAGACACGTGAAAACTTTCATCCAGTCAGATATGGGCACATCTGCATCTATCAACTTCCTAACATCTTTCCCCTCAAGACTTAACCCATATTCCCTGTGAAAAATCATCCTTTGTCGTACAGAATGCCTTTAATGGCGCCTCCACATCCTTGGGGTGAACAAAGCGGCCGATTTTGGGAGGAGGCTGTAACTTCTATCTCCGAAAAGAATAAATCCATATTCATTTCTCAATATATCCACACCTCAATACTCTACTACACATACAGGTCCGTTGTACACAACACAGAGAGAGACAGAGACAGGTGACATACCTTCGTGGGAGAATGTCGGGTCTTTGTGGGGGAGACCTATTGGGTTGCATTCCTTGGGCTCTTTCTTAGGTTGCTATCCATAGCGAAGGATAAGAAGCGTGCACAGGGGGCTGTAGAGTGAGCCGAGAAAGTCACAAAAGGAGAAAGGCATAGAGATATGGAGAAGTACAGTCATGCAAACATTCGACTGAACATTCGTCTGACGTGGGCTCCACACGTATTTTTGAATCCTCCACACGATTATTAAGATCTTGTATCCTCCACATGATTATTTAATTCAAACAATTCTTGCCCATAACACCAGTTTCATACCCCCTAAATTTTAAGCCTCCGAAAGCAACTTTCAATCGGTTAAAACCGGGCCACCTATTCATGCATCGACCCATATACCTTTCCATTTTCACGTGGTGCATATCCATTTAATAATTGATTGCACTTCTCCACATGGAGCTTATAAATGGACAATATCCAATGCCTGTAAACCTCCTCTCTCTCTCATTCTAATCAATCAAACAAGTTCAATTTCATTGTATTGAGTACACTATCTCTAATCTACTTACTCCTATTTGTTATGAATCTCATATTATGGAAAATGACTTGTTAGTCTATCCACCATAGCATTACATGTGGTATCCGATCTAATACATAATTATCATGTCCTAATTACATCAGCTCAAATCTCTAACCTAGATTTAGTGCTCTCTCTTTAAGCACTAGATCGATCCATAACTCTTTAGGAGTATGAAAATTCAGTTCAATCCTAATTATATCTCTCCTTGTATTGGGATACGTCTACATGGCCTCTTTCCCAACCAAGTGATTAGAGCTAATCAAGATCAAGCATTAGGTTTTGTATTCTTCTTTTTTAATTTTTCATTTTCTTGATTTTGTGCTTTTTTCTTTATTTTTTGGTTTTTCTCGAGCCAAATTACGTTGCTTGAGAGAATTAACTAAATTGATGTGCATGTGTGTGTGATGATGCTTTCACAAGCTGCTATGTCCACCAATTTATGATGTATTTGACCCAACCATTGAGAAATGACATCTTGATCAAGTTATATGCTTGATTTGTTCACTATTTTGTACTTAATTACTTTTGATTATATATATATATGTGTGTGTGTGTGTGTGTGTGTGTGTGTGTGTGTGTGTGTGTGTGTGTGTGTGTGTGTGTGTGTGTATGTATATATATATATATATATATATATATATATATATATATATATATATATATGTGTGTGTGTGTGTGTGTGTGTGTGTGTGTGTGTGTGTGTGTGTGTGTGTGTGTGTGTGTGTGTGTGTGTGTGTGTGTGTGTGTGTGTCTGTGTGTCTGTGTGCACGTGTACCCATTTTTGTTTGTCTAAAAGTGCATGGCCCAAAAGCCAAAACAAGTTCTTTCAATACACTTGAAGAGTGTTTTTGGTGGGACCATGGCTTCACTAAGCTCCAAAGATTCTCTAGATTGTGCATGCTCATCACTGTTTGCTTAGCCTCGTCTTACACAGCAGAGACCTCACCATCAACACATTTTTTAGTCAGGTTAAATTATGCCATAGTAACCTGCGCTACCATCGATTGTTGTTTACTGCTCAGCCAAAATCCTTGCTTGCCATATTTGCACCTCGTTGGCCAACACTCAATGAAGCCTCCACTACTCATCAAAAACTTAATTATTGTGCCAACAATTGAGCACATTGCCTAGTCCTCAACAACTCATCACTTGCTTCTCACCCGCGGGATTTTGACTTTCAAAGCATTTCTCAAGGTATCCAAGCATGAGTAACAAGAAGCATCAAAGAAAATTCAAAGTAGTAGAGCATCTGCAACACTTCAAGGCATCAAATCATTCAAGCTTTTGAGTAAAATAGTAATGTATAAAAAAATTGAGTCATCAAAACTCCTACAAGATAGTGCAACCATTTATGCCATGCATGCCATACCTAACCTCAAACTTATAAGTGGTTATAGACATTGCCAATATCTATTGGTAAGACCACCCATAACCGAAGCACCATCATTAACATGCATATATACAAAATGTGCTTCTATAATATGGATAAGACCATGTGCACCCCATATGTTCACCGTCATCAAAATCCTCTAGATTCTAAATTCAAGAAAATTAAAGCATAGAAGATAAGGCTCCTAATGAAGTGCCCTAAAGAAAATGATGACCTGCAAGCAAGTTTTTTAGACATTATCCCAAACCATATACTTCGGAGGTAGGACCTACACTATTTTGCATTAGATTCAATCTTTATAAGCCTTATGTTGATGTAACCCATGTTAGACTCCATGATCAAAATACATGCTCTATTTTGTGAGCTTCAGCTTATGAGGGTATCTATTGAGGTAAGCATGTAGCTTACACTCACGATGAGAACAAACCCTTAAGCCAAGCATGCACCATTTATGTGCATAGTCACATTTCTTATATGTAACCTATAAAGACTCATGCATGCTACTCATTCCCCTACACACATGTTACACACTTGTTGACAGCCACATGCTACTTGTGGTAGTTGTACTATTAGCCAAAACATTATTGACATCAACATCAACAGAAGAAGAATCCAAACCCAATCATAGTTGGTACATTGTTCAAAAAAGGGGAGGGAGCGATGCCCTCCCTTAAATAACCATGGTGATCTACCATCATCACCCCCTATGACTGCATAGTCATCACAAACCTTTGAACAATCTATACGTGTATCAGAGACAACCTTACTTGAGATTCTAGCTTGATCATGAAAAAAAACTTTAACATGTAAATCTTCATCCACAACACCCTCCTTTGAATTAGTAGAACCGTGAAATTCTTCATCATCCGCCAAAGAACTAGGAATTGTTTCCTCTTGCAACTCATGAGGAAGCATACAAGGAAGAACTTTGTGGATATCATTCACTTGTGGAGGTTCTTCTTGCACCCCCTTTGAATAGATACATACATAAAAAATCCTTTCTATGTTAATATGTTCATCGTCATTAGATCCTACCAAAAAACCATTAATATTCTTCCATGACATTAGCACCTTTAAACATGATGTCAACAATAAACATAAAGT
The DNA here is from genome assembly GCF_014529385.1 of Adiantum capillus-veneris. Classification (NCBI taxonomy): domain Eukaryota; kingdom Viridiplantae; phylum Streptophyta; class Polypodiopsida; order Polypodiales; family Pteridaceae; genus Adiantum; species Adiantum capillus-veneris. The sequence continues at coordinate 32,796 of NW_028221567.1, forward strand.
CATTTTTATTCTCAAGCACCACAATTTCTTGCACTTCTCAATTACCGTATATATAACTTTATCTATGCAAATGTCTTTAATAAACTTGTTGTTTTGTTTCACCTCACATGCTTCCATGTTGTTAAAGATCCATCAACACTTTGTAAAGACTCGTCGTGAACTCCTTGAGAAAATCCATGTAGAGGTTAATTGCTAGTGAAACACTTGCGATACAATTTCTAGATTCACTAGTACCACTAGTGGAGATACATGTTATGCAAGCAATCTTTGAAAAGTTGTCATCAATATCAACTTTAGCATCAAATTTATTATTTATTAGTGTTAAATTGCCCAAAACATGATTCTTCGGGACTAAATCTGCTACTTCCAAAGCTACATTTGCTTTAGCTTTACTTCTTGCATAAATTTGTTTCCAAATTCATCATGGCTAAGTAGCTGCAGGTGATCCCCATTATCTTTACTATAAGTGAGATGACCCTTTTCAATAATTTGCTTCATTCTTGGGTCCATAAATCCTTGAGCTTCCATGAATGAAACCATCTACAAAATAGTCCAATAAAATATGACTTTTCTATCTCCCAAACTTGATCTTTAAAGTCAAAACTTACAACTTCTTCAAAAGTTGTAACCATCCAATCTTTTGGAAACCCTGAACTCTATCATGGATGCAAGAAAACCTTCTAGATCATGTTCTTGGAAAAAATGGCACTGGTGTTAAGAGATAGCCTGAACAGACGCCAACCTGGCCGGACATGTAGCCGGACACCACATTTGTAGTCTATTATTTTGCCAAGCTAGTGTAATGATACTCTATGTAAATCTTGATTCTAGAGTAGCAGTTGATTCTCTGCGTTATAATGCTGTCATGAAATTTGTAAAAGTCCATGTGAACTGGCCATTGGCCATTTAGAATTCCCTAGGTATAAAGGTCAATAACTTTAATGTAAAAGGAGACTTATCTTTAGAGAAGAAAAGAGCTCTGTTGTACGTACGCTCAAGCTACGATTCTGCACCAACTTGTAATCATCGTAACTAATGATTGGGTAATCCGTTTTTGATTCAGAAACTTGCATTGTGTTTCTCTTTCTTTCCTCTTTCAATTAAGTGTAAGCATTTCACTTTGGTTGTGGTTCGCGACTACACGTGTGTGAGCCTTAATTACAATTTTGAGTGCTTAAATCACATCATTTTGACCATAGGAGAGTGTTTCTAGACCATCGAGCGACATTTTTGGATAGTTCTATTGTAATTTTTAGGACCTTTTTCATGATGGATCGTGATTTTGGTACCTTGTTGGATTGCGACCAGACTTGGTAGGATAGTGCCCTTAGGTTTCCTAGACCTCCTCCTAAAGTTTCGTTGCATTTCGAGTCCATTCGACTGTCGAAATGGCGTGATGACCTAGAGTTGTGAGAAAGGACATGGACAGATTTACCTGATCATTGAGTGTTGGTTTGCTTATTGAGTTGGTGTGTTTGCTTGTTAAGGTTCACTTCTTGAGACTGACGACCTCAAAGAGTTTCCGTGTCCCATTTGAGTCACTTCCCTGAGTATTGACATTATGTTAATACCAAAAAGCTATGCTGTAGATGTCCGTCGCGGTGACCCGCTAACATTGGTGCAACTGATTACTGTTTCATGGCATGCAAGAAAACCTTCTAGATCATGTTCTTGGAAAAAATGGAACTGGTGTTAAGAGACAGCATGAACAGACGCCCACCTGGCCGGACACGTAGCCGGACACCACATTTGTAGTCTATTATTTTGCCGAGCTAGTGTAATGATACTCTATGTAAATCTTGATTCTAGAGTAGCAGTTGATTCCTGCGTTGTAATGCTATCATGAAATTTGTAAAAGTCCATGTGAACTGGCCATTGGCCATTTAGAATTCCCTAAGTATAAAGATCACTAACCTTAATGTAAAAGGAGGCTTATCTTTAGAGAAGAAAAGAGCTCTGCTGTACGTACACTCAAGCTACGATTTTCTCCACATTGTAATCATCGCAACTAATGATTGGGTGATCCGTTTTTGATTCAGAAACTTGCATTGTGTTCCTCTTTCTTTTCTCTTTCAAATAAGTGTAAGCATTGTCAATTTTGTTGTGGTTCACGACTACGTGTATGTGAGCCTTAATTGCAAATTTGAGTGTTTAAATCTTGTTTTTAGTCGTTTTGACCATAGGAGAGTGTTCCTAGACCATAGGGCGACATTTTTGGATAGTTCTGTTGCAATTTTTAGGACCTTTTTCAAGATGGATTGTGATTTTGGTACCTTATCAGATTGCAACCAAACTTAGTAGGATAGTGCCCCTAGGTGTCCTAGACCTCCTCCTAAAGTTTCGTTGCATTTCAAGTCCGGTCAAGTGCCAAAATGGCGTGTGGACCTAGAGCTGTGAGAAAGGACATAGACAGATTTCCTTGATCATTGAGTGTTAGTTTTCTTGTTGAGTTGGTGTGTTTGCTTGTTAATATTCACTTTTTGAGATTGACAATCTGAAAGAGTCTTCGTGCCCCATATTTGATTCACTTTCCTGAGTATTGACATTTTGTTAGTACCAAAAAGCTATGCTACAGACGTCCGTCATCGTGGGCGACCCGCTAACATTGGCGCCGTTGCCGGGGATATGATCCTTGGATGGTGAGTGACTTAGTGCGTATTTAGAGCGTTCTTTTTTGAAGATTTGTCTCTCCATTCCATTTACACTTTAGCAGTACAACAACTAGACAAGGGGTGTTTGATAGAGTCTAGAAGTCGAGGACTTGCTAGATCTATTCTTGAGAAGTAAAGAGAGTTGTGAGTGAGATAGCCAAAAGCATTCTACTCTTTGATTTTCTCATTACTTTCAGAGTGTTGTTCCATTTTTTGTTTTGATTTGATTTTGTACCATTTTGTTTGTTTTTATTTCATGTTTCATTTCAGTCCTTAGAAGTAGGGTAAGTAGAAACTACCACCATCAAATTTGAGCTAAAAGATTGAGGGAAAAAAGGGTGAAAACCATATTTTGGCCGAAATGATCACAACTCTGAGATTATGAAAATTTGATGGTAGAGACCTCAAAAGTGATCCAAATTCAAAAATTTGTTGATCAAGAGCATTGGCAGACTCTCTAGAAGCAATCTGGAAAGTCTGGCCAGATTCTGTGGAGGAACATGGATCGCGATCCATGTACCCCAGAGACCATTTTTTGTGAAAAGTAATCAGTGACATTGAGCATCAATGGGATATTGCTCTGATCAACTTTTCTTGAAAGAAAGACTCAAAAATCACATCAAAATTAACTGTTAGGACAAAAGCAGCAGCAAAACAGACATTTCAGACACAAAATTTGGGATTTTTCAACTTTTGGAGGTCCAAATTCACAAAGGGGTGAGATTTGGCTTCTACAAGGAATAGAGAACCTGCAGAACAAAATTCATGAAAAAATGCTGTCAAATATGGATCGTGATCCATGTACCTTTTTGACATTTGGGCTTGATATTTGACAAGTATATCCTTGATAACTAGTGGAACAACTTTGCCAAAAGAGACCGTAGCAAAAGGTTGCAAAAAGTTGATCAAAACACCAAAATTCTGTCAGATAGCCAAAAATCACAGGACAGACAGAAAAACTCACTTTTGAATAGAAAAAAGCTGGCCAAATTTAAAAAGATTTGGGGAAGAGTATCACCATAACATGGACTATAAGATGACCAAGTTTCATGTCAAAATGAGGTCAAACATGGATCGCAATCCATGTACCTCATCAAAACATTTTGGCTGATATTTGAGCAGTAGATAACTGGTACCATTAAAACAACTTTTCCAAAAGAACCATATGCAAAAAAGTTGTAAAAAGTGGTCAAAAGAGCCAAATACAGAACATTGTCAAAACTGCCACATCATATTGTAGAATTTAGTTTTGGTTGGGCAAAATTGATCCAAATCCAAAAATTCTTTGTGAAGCAAGCTACAAACATCACAAGCTATTAGCACACCAAAATTCAGATCCAAAAGTGGTGGAACATGGATCGCAATCCATGTACCCCTGAGAAATTTTTGGATAGAAACTTTTCAAGCTTATAGCAGAGTACATTGTGAACAAAAGTCCCCAAAGAAGCATTGTCAAAAAAGTTCAAAAAGTGGGTCAATAGGGCAAATAACAACTTAAGGTGAAAACACCTAAAATAGACTTAGGGATTGACTTTTACCTGACTTAAACAATTCCAAATCACACAGAAAATATATAGCAAGCATCAAGAGACCAAGAGCAAGCTGTGTACGTACGCTCAAGCTACGATTCTCCTCCAACTTGTAACCATCGCAACTAATGATTGGGTAATCCGTTTTTGGTTCAAAAACTTGCATTGTGTTTCTCTTTCTTTGTTTCAATTAAGTGTAAGCATTTCACTTTGGTTGTGGTTTGCGACTACACGTCTGTGAGCCTTAATTGCAAATTTGAGTGCTTAAATCACTATTGTTAGTCGTTTTGACCATAAGAGAGTGTTTCTAGACCGTAGGGAGACATTTTTGGATAGCTCTATCGTAATTTTCATGACCTTTTTCATGATGGATCGTGATTTTGGTACCTTATTGGATTGTGACCAGACTTGGTAGGATAGTGCCCCTAGGTTTCCTAGACCTCCTTCTAAAGTTTCATTGCATTTCGAGTCCGTTCGACTGCCAAAATGGCGTGATGACCTAGAGCTGTGAGAAAGGACATGGGCAAATTTACCTGATCATTGAGTGTTGTTTTGCTTGTTGAGTTGGTGTGTTTTCTTGTTAAGGTTCACTTCTTGAGACTGACAACCTCAAAGAGTCTCCTGCCCCATCCAGTCACTTCCCTGAGTATTGACATTATGTTAGTACCAAAAAAGCTATGCTGGAGACGTCCGTTGCGGCGACCCGCTAACATTGGTGCAACTGATTACCCAATCATTTTAGAAAAGTTGATTACAAGTTGGAGTAGCTTCGTAGCTCGAGCGTATGTTCAACAAAGCTCCTTCTTCTCTAAAGATAAGCCTCCTTTTACAATAAGGTTATTGACCTTTATACCTAGGGCATTCTAAATGGCCAATGGCGAGTTTACATGGACTTTTGTAAATGTCATGATAGCATTACAATGTCGGGAATCGATTGCTACTCTAGAATCAAGATTGACATAGAGTATCATTACACTAGCTTGACAAAATAATAGACTAAAAATGTGGTGTATGGCTATGTGTTCGGCCAGGTGGACGTCTATTTGGTCTGTCTTTTAACAATTGGTCATATGTGGCATCAAGTGTCATTTCCATTGTATCATCTATCTGCTTCTTTGTCTTTACAGTTTCCACTTCAAGAACCAATTGGAGCATTTTTTTTAAATCTAGAAGTGCCAAGTTTTCGTCAAACCCTTTGGAAGTTAACTCTTCAATAAAATTCATCAACTATTATGGATTCTCCATATTCACCTCTCGTCTTGATCATATTCATGTCGAGCTCACCAAAGATGTCGGAATGTGTGGCTCTTTGGGGTTGATTGGAAAGGCACAAAGCCTCTAGCTGTGAGAGAGTTGAGAGAGGAGACAATCAAATAAGTGTATATAGTGTAGCAAGAGATACTAGAGAGTTGATATGAGATCATAAGAACCATTAGAGATTAATTTGTAGAAGATGACATAGACTTAGTAAATATCATAAGATTAATAGCAGCACATAATTAGAAACATTGCAGCTTGAATTTATTGAATATAACACAAATTGTAGATTGTATAGTCAAATCAACCTATAAATATCACCAAGATGCTCAATAACTCTGAGTAAATCCTTAAACATAATCTCCAACACTGACAGTCAATCAAAACTACTACTTGGCTTCTAATCAATCACAATCTTGGGGTCTTCTTGATGCATGTTACTAGGCCTTCATAGCCGCATACACTCAAGTCCCTCAGTTAACATAGACTTGTGCTTACCTTAAACATCGGCCATTATCCTTCTTGTTAAGCTCACCCTTCCTTTCTCTAAGTCCTTGAGTAGATAAACACACTGTCTTCTCTTAATCCCAATCTCAAGGATAGCATTAGCAGTTTCCCATGCACAAATTTTGAGAGAAGAAGCTCATTCAAGAAGAACAATAAGCCCCACTCTTCCTCTGCTTTCCCTTTTCCCTTCCTCTTCTCTTATTTCTTCTTGCAACTCTCCAAATCGGTGTGGAATGAGCCTATGTGCATGACACACAAAATTGTTCAAAATTTTGATTTCCTCATCTTGATTGGCCTATTTTCATCATAAAAAAATAATTTTTGTAAAAATTTTACAAAATAGCACTTATGTAGTACATTTAGTCTCTCACCCACTTTCCTTTCTATTACTAACCACAAGGCCTCCAATTATCCAACTTACCTTGCATGTTTTAAGAGGTTATTCCCATACCAATCTTTAAATTTCTTTTTAAGCATCGAATCCCTAAATTGCACAATTAGCATGTACACTTCAATTAAGTTTAATCTGCACCTGTTAACCCTCTTTCCCATCATGGAAGCAGAGTGACACAACATCCACCCCCACATTCACAATAAGATTATTGTGTTGGGCCTTTTTGAGATCCGACCAAATGCAAACCTTATTTTCCGTGATCCCTATTGCTCTCCTTGATGGCACAAACAACGGGCTACTAGGTGAGACTGCTAAGTCTTTGAGGTTATTGCTCAGCCACACTGGGAGGTTGATGAACTCCACTCAGATTGGGAACATATCCTTAAAAGAGTCATTGGATTCAAAGGAGGGATCCCAAGGGAGAACACACATGATAGTGAGCAGTTGACGAAGAGTGGGCTTTTTGCTAAGATTTTTGCCACCACTTTTGCGTCATTGAACTGAACCGAAAAGAAATGAATCTTAAGAACTCTTGTAATCTTGAGTCACTCTCTAAGTTGTTCCTTATTTGTCATGAAAATTCCATTCTAAGTGCCCCCTTTCATATCATATCGCATTGTTTCAATGTGCCATCTTCTGAGTTTTTTCCACTTGCTTGGTCTTTGGGTTAGGAGGCCCCTAGGCCCCCACGACTGCCTTAGCATATGAAGGCTTGGTCATATTGTCCATGTGCCCAAATAGAACACTTTGGCCTTAAGAACCCTAGCACCATTGTGGGGAAGAAAAGCCTTGCGAGCTCGAAGATTCGAAGCCAATAATGTGGATCACGTCAAGCATGCAAGCCTAGGAAAGGGATACTTGGCTCTCTTGCCTACACTTCAGCCCTCACGACCTATAGCTACTCGCTTTTGCACCTAAGATATCAAATATGGAAGAGAATTCTCTTTGCACTTATCCTTTTGAGATGATGTGTCTCTAAAGATTCTACCTAATGAAAGCCCAATTCCATAAGCGTGCCTACGTGTTGAACCCATTTTCTTTTATGGGAATCTAACAAGGTGCTTTTAGAAGGTTTGTGAATGAAAAAGATTGGGAATCATAAGCTTGGCAAGAGGAAGGATTTGTGGTAAAATCAAACTACGAAACAAAAAACACCAATTGGTCGACGAATGCGCATAGAAAGCCAAGTGGAGGAGGATACATGGCATGGGAGGGACAAGAATGTAGAGAGTTTGTTTTTTTCTTTGCATCTCGCAAGAAGATCAACTATGCTAATTTGGCGTGTTGGCTAGCTCAAGAGACTTCCATTGAATAACGATCTCAAGGTTAAGTGTGAGGCTTGGTTTTGATCTACCTCACTTAAGATTGTGCTTCAAAGTCACTATTGGTGAGATGGAATGTCTTGAGATTTTTGAGTATGCATACTTGCTTTTCTAATGTGGGAGTGCAACATTCTCTATTCAAACAAACTCACATATTCTTTACCATAGAAATGCTATACATGCCATGTTGGAAACATAAGCTTCCCTTTATTAAGTACAGGTGACAATTTCATCCTCTCTTTGTGAGAGAAAGTATCTCTTCTACATCTGGTATAAAGAAGTTTGTGGATGCTGGGATAGCATTTTTTGGAGAGTAGGCCCTCCTTGGCACTACAAGAACTTTCCAAGATGTTGTGGGGCTCTCCACATCTTGACTTGGCCTTCTTGCCATGGTGTGAGTCCTTCGTAAGATGTATGGCCTAGAGGGCCTAGTTGAAGGGCTCCTTGAAGGGTTGCTCGTGCATGCATGATTAGTCTCATGAAGTCTCCTATTATAGTGTTGGTGTGGATCACCTCCGCTTGTGACGGGTTCTCAAGTGGGTGGCTTTTACCTTCCAATGGACTCCCCATCTTTGGTGGATTCCCTTTACTAGTATGCTTCAATTTTAATATGTTTGGTTGCCTTTGATAGGATGGCTCCCTTGTTAGCCATACTCTATAGTATGCTAGCTATGTGGTCTGTTTTCTTGTTGTTGATAGGGTGGGTGGCTCCCTTTTTAGCCAAAACTTACGGATATGCTGATTTTGTTATGTTGATGCCTTTCACTCATTGTTTGTATTGCAGAAAAATACAAAGCAATGTTATACATGCCTATATGAAATGACGTTCCCATGGCTCAATCCTTTCCCTTTACTTGCATAGAAACCTCAAGAACTACCTCACAATTGATGTGGCCCAAAACAATAATACTCTCTCTCTCTCTCTCTCTCTCTCACACACACACACACACACACTTTGTTACTTGATTTTTTATAGCTTTCAGCTTGGAAAAAAACCACTAAAATTATGTCACTTCAAATTTACATAAGTGTAATATCTACCATGGGGCAGAGCCCTTATAGGCTACTAACTACCACTTAAGTTATAATTGGCAAATAAAAGAATGTGGGTGTATTTACTCTACACCTACCAACTCTGTCGTGAGGCACTGTGTTAAAAATACTTGGCAATTGGTGAGTCGGACCACTACTAGCCGGACCACTATTGAGGCGGCCGCGTGGTGTCGATTCCCCAAAGAGTGCATACTGCACTCAAGATCTAAGAAGTGATCTACACATGCCAAAGTGATGATGTTCCCCCCTCTATTTAAGGAGGTGAGGGTTCTTTCGACCACTCACTTATCTTTGAGTGTGTGTGTTTTTTAAAGAGAGGACTGTGTGTTGATTTGTAATATTTACTTTTGATACCAACATGGAGCTTATAGCGCAACAACCCAAGTTTGCCACTATTTACTAACCGAAGCTTTCTTTCTTGTTGTGATTTCATAAACATAGCTTGGGTATTTTTCTAAACCTACTCAGGATGCCTATTTATGGCCCATGAAATATGGTTGCTTTATTATTACATAAATTTGAATGGTTTTTTTGTTAAACCCTCAATTGGGTTTCGGATTTTATTTCCGTAGATGATACATATTGTTTTAATAAAGTAGCACTTAATGATGAGGTTTTGGCTGGAAATTTTTACCGCTTTGCACAAATGGTTATTCTAATGCTCTGCGATAACCGGTTCACGGGTTTTTTTGTGAGAGATATTTTTCTAGAAATACTTTATTTGTTATAATTTGGTCGTAAACATACTGACAGCATGGACAACATTGATTTTTGTGCAATGATATGGGGGAATATGGTATGGTATCTACCTCTTCGCTTGACATAGGAGTAGTAAGGTGCCTGGAGCTTTGGGATGGATTATATACACCTAATGAATAGTGGGTCTTACACATGGTGCTGACGCTATATCATCATTTGCATATCACTTACTAATTTTGGTGATACCTACTGTGTGGGTCAGCTTACTAAACTATGTCATGGTCCCTTTTTGCCCATTATGAAGGTAAGTATCCTGTCGTTTACATATACTGATAAACCCTACAGTGTGGGTTGTCTTACTGGACTTTGTGTTGATTTCTTTTGCCCACTAAGAAGGTAAGCATCCTGTCTATGCATAATGGAGCTTTGATTGGAAAGGTACCACCTGGATGGGTATTGGTTCTTGCATATGGTACTATTATTGTCGGTACATTGAGGAGCTTTGGGATGGGGGGTATACCCTGGATGATTATTGGTTTTTGTGCTTGGTACTATCACTATAACACGATATCATGTTAAACTGTCGCTTATAAAAGTTGGTATAATCCTATGGTTGGGTTAATGTTTTTTTTGGGTTGTTTTCTACCTTTTAACATGCTCTTGTTGGAAAAAAAAGTTGGTGACCTTGGGGGCCGACTGCACTACATGTATGCACCTGTTTGTTATCAGCTGATAGGTTGAGATAACGCAATACTCTATTGGCATTCATAGCTTGACCGGGATCTTTTTGGTTTGATAGTCGGATAGGCTAAGATACCACAAAAGATCTTTACCACTTGGCTTGATAGGAGATTGTGACTTATAGAATTAGGAAGGATTGGATTCCACTTTAACTTTATCTATTCAGAATATATTCAACAATAGGCTTGTACTCATTTCTAATAGTTTAGGCTTCTTTACAGACAGGGCCCTATTATTTCGATAGATAAAAAACTCAAGAAGTTGGTGTTGGGGAACATACCACTTGGAGTAGAAAGGGGTTTGGCCCTCTAGTTAAGATTCAAATACTAATTAAAACTTTGGGTTAATAAAACCTTGGTTAAAAAACAGCTTAATTACTTTGGACTAAGCTTGTAAATTTTAAAGAAAAGTTAAAAGATGGACATGGATAACAATTGGTATAGTCCATTGATACCTGTAAAACACATCCAAGGCTAACATATTTGTTTGGATGGATGCAGGTAAGGACTCCATCTTATCTTGGAGGTTTTTTTTGGCTTAAAAGCTGCTTTCTACACATGGTTGCACATACAATTACTGTAGATGAAGGTACTTCTAATAACCGTGTACTAGAATGAGGCTTCATTCTTATAAGCATTGTACAAAAATGATTCTAAGACTTAGTTGTTTTTGCACTTATCATTTTCCTTTCTCTAGATCCAGCTATCTTTTGAATGTGGAAGTTCAATTATGTGTTATTATTTATGTTAAAACAGCTACACACACGTCCTAAACATAAGGTTTTTCCATTCTTATGGGAAACCGGGACGCTGGGTTTAGAAATTTGTTTTGAGACTTAGCTCTAAGTTGGACTCACACTCTGTAATCCCTTAACTGGTTGGTTGGTGTTAGGTGGTCCTTCTTAGACTAAATTTTTGGTTTCCTGCTCATGGCTATCATAGTATTGACTTTTCTGGTTTAAGGAGTGCAGGCCTAATCTACAAGACTAGTCATACTTATATAGTTCCTTTCAGGAACACAAACACTATAGAATGACAGTCCGCATGAGAGTAAATTACAACCCTGAGAATCATACAAGGATTCTAGAGCATATTAAATTTTATTTAAAAGACCACACTCCAAAGAAAGCCCGACCCGTTAGAACTCAACCCTTCTTGGCTAGAAAAGCCAAACTTACTACAAGAAGCTGTTATAGCCACTCTAACTCTTTTGTATATTGCAGACCGTTGCTCTCTCGCAAGGCTTGGAATTATCCTTGAAACCTCTTTTCGTAGCAACATCTCTGGTCCTCAGATGTATTAGCAGCTTGGATGCTTCCCAACTAATATATGACTCTGCTCCTACCACAGACAAAAAGATGTCTATCTTACATATGTTGTCTTTCAATGATTGGGTCAAAGTTTTGGCTACCTTGGACAAGGATTCTAAAGATGGTGTTAATCTTATTTCCCAGTACATAGCTCAACTTCTTATACTTTCTGTACAATATCAACATGAACTAGCCCTTTTCTCTTCCTCGGGAGTTGACCTTTCCAACTTTTTGAAAAAACTATATGGCCTCAATCCTTTTTTCATTAGCACCCTCGCTACTCCAACAATCCCTCAAATAGGTGGTATCTTTTGTAGGGATAGTGCGACTTTGGAAGTTTTCAAGGAATTTCAGAGTAATCTTTGTTACCTTAATGACTCTAATCTCTTAGAAATGGCACCAAAAGTTTTTTGCTTCCTACCTGTTAGGCAGATTGAAATTGAATCTTTTGAGGTTACCCACCAAGTTTGGGTCTTACCTAACAAAGCCTTTCCAGCACCTAGTCTTAGTGAAACCTGGGTATACCTAGCTAATCTCCCTGTCTCTACTGTGGAGGGCTGCAAACTCAAAATTTTTAAAGGTGGACAATTCCTTGACAAAGGGGAACTCATTAAAACCCCATTCAACCTCAACCTCATTGATCATTCCAAATGCCCTTCTAATACTGGCCTTTACATTCAAACAAAGGGGAACATGGAGTTTGCCAAAAGTAACCTATATTACTACACTGAATTTATTTGGAATGTGTTTTGACCCTATGTGAAATGGGCCTGCAAGTTTCTTGACCCCAAGGCTTTATGCAAATTCAGCATCATGTGGTTTGACCTTGCTATTTGGTTTGTTCTTAACCATCTTGACTTACTCTTCCCTGAGAACCCAGTGGACTTTCATCTCTCCCTTATTTGTTCTTGGTTGGGTGGCCAGGCCAAACACGTAGTTATTGCTCAAATAGCTTTCAACATCTTTCGAGGGCTAATGTTGGATACCTTGAAAGAACTAAAATATGATGAACCCGGGATTTATCTCACCACTTATGCTAGCTACATTAAAGGGGTAAACATTATCACTAGCTTACTCAAACCTTGTATTGATGAAGATGACTCCCCTTCACTAAAAAGACCCAATTCCCTTGCTACTCCCAACTCTTTTACCTCCTTTTTGACACCTAGCTCTTCCTCTAATCGAGGGAAATCTCGTAGCTACACTAGAGGAAGAGGTAGAAACACACCTATCAAAAAAATTCTTGATTTTTAATCATTGATGGACATGCAAATGGAAGTGAGCCCGTGTGGAAGGCATCGTCTCAACAAAAAAGTTCCAAGCCATGAGTCTATTTACGTACACTATCTCTTTCAGAATCAACTTCTCGATTGGATACACCCTAAAACATTTTTTTGTGAGTGCTTTGACCTACTCTTTGGAAACCACAAATTTTTGGACAATGTACTTTTTGACTGGAGGTATCAACCATCTATTAAGAATTTGGTGTAAAACAATGATTTTCTTAGACATGACTCAATTTTGAAATGTATTTGCAATCATTTTGTATAGCAAAAAATTTGATACATATGGTATGCATGTTTGAAATTGTGATCTTGACATCATTAAAAATATGAAAGTCCGAAAAATCTTGGCTAAAGGGCTGAACCACATACCTAACTATCCCAAAAACCCATATCTTGCCTTATCATCTCTAATGAGCTACTTAACTGATCTTGTCAGTACTCTCCAACTGGAGATGACAGTCCCACTGGAATTAACCAAAATGGTGGAAGAATGTTTTTTTCAAAAAATCTCTCAAATGCCTAAGGAGTGGTTATCTACAGATAGCTCTTGGATAACACCACATCTTGCGACTAAATTTCAAAAATTATCAAAGAATTGGTTCATAATAGGGCTAGATAAAAGCTCTAGCTATCCAACTTTTATTTAACACCTAGCCTAGAAAGCAGCACGATCCCGGGTATCTGGCAAGGAATTCACAAAAATGAACACATCTCTACAAGAGGTTACCAATAACATATCTAGTTACTTAGAAAGTCTCGCCTATTCGCTCCAGGATACTAAACTCCCATTATTTTTCCCACCTACAAAATTCATAAACATAAATTTAGATGGATATCTGATGCCTCAAATGACATCTTTACAAATTTTACTAAAGATATTACTCTTTGTCTTGACCTTTACTTGTAGAGTTTGAACTGATCTGTGCTTCTATACAAAAAATCTGCTCTGATTTTTTACAAGTACAATACAACCCCTTTTGGTTAACAAAAAACTCCAAAGAGGTTTCTTTTAACCTCCCCAAACATATTTTTCACCTCTTTTCAACAGATATTACTCAGTGTTATGAGAATATCCCCTTAGAAGGGGATCTTGGACTTAAAGATGTCCTATCAAAATTTATTAAACTAGCATATATTAATGCCAAAAATAAGGGGGCCTTCTACATTTACCTTGCAAAAATACCTAGATGGATAAATGAGACACACTCGTTCCACCCATTACACTTTAATGAAGAGAAGCTATGTCTTTATATATCTTGGCTACTTAGTAACTACACCATTGTCCACACACACACACACACATGCTGGTATTAATACAAGGATTAACTACTTTTGGTATATACGAGTGGCTTTGCCACTTCCTAGGTATAATTAACTGTGGACTAGTCTTAGTATCTTGTATTGGCCTGGGAAATCTCTTGTGAAAAATGGTTTGAATTTACTAAATAAAATTCTAAATAGCAATTTCATGGGTGGATTCTTAATATATTGTACCTAACATCTAGTGAGTTAAGTAGGATAATGGGGTTTTTAGGCGAGTTGGCCTGACTCTACATACGGTGTCCTCATATGATTGATGACACGGTGGCTCCCTCTTGCCAGCATCTGCTCTACAACATGTCTCTAGCACTCGGTGTGTGTGTGTGTGTGTGTGCGTGTGTGTGTGTGTGTGTGTGTGTGTGTGTGTGTGTGTGTGTGTGTGTGTGTGTGTGTGTGTGTGTGTGTGTGTGTGTGTGTGTGTGTGTGTGTGTGTACGAGGTGGTGTTGATGGTTCTTCCCCCTCTTGAAGTCGGACCCGCCTTGCTGCTATGATTGGAATGTGGCTACTGAAGATTCTGCGGTGTGCACCATATCCCACATAGTGGGCTCAACAAAACCAATAATAGATTCCAGCTCCACTTACCCTAATATAATTAACAACATCAACCATTTATAGGCTACTTAAGGACCTCTCTTCTTAAGCAAAAAAAGAGAAACCAAATGCTCTGATACCAATGTAATGGAAATGGCCTATGAACTTAGAGAATAGCGGAATTAAGAGAATTAGAGTGAGCAATTTTAAGAGCATAGAGGGTGAACTTAATTGGTAGTAGAAACTTAATCATAACACTTAATTAACTAGGCATGAGCAATACTTTTGCAAGAGAGAGATTTTAGAGAATATGACAACAGTTGAGGACCGGATTTATGTGGAGCCACTCCCCCCTCCAAAACGCATTTGTATTATAGATTCTCTCATTAAGAGAGAGACTTGGTACAATACAATCTTTGTGTTCCTTGACACCTCTTTGGCGGTATGAAGATGGAAGTTTCATACTCCAAGCTTTTGCTTAATAGCAACAATCAATCTTAGCTTGAAAACAATCAATAACTTGTGAGCATTATCAATCCTTGTGTTCCCTAAATCATTTGGGTGCATGAAGATGTAGAATTTTATGCATCAACTTGTGTTTAAAGCAACAATTAATCTACCTTGCATGAAGTAATTAATCTACTTGCAATAAACCATTAGTTTTCTTGCAATAAGCATAACATAAACTTGTGGAAAGCGTTGACTATCCCAATCCTTAGTCCCAAGACCTCAAACACCTTCGAAGGTGGAGAGAGCTAGTAGGGAATGAGGGTAGGGAAGAGGAAGAAGAAGTATTCCATAGGAGAAAGAAATAGTTCCTCACTTATCATCACTCTTTTTGCTTAGCATACATAATAGCATAGTAATGAATATGGAGAAGATGGAAAGCTTAAGCATTGAAGCATAGCTCTTGGTTGGATTTGCATTCCATAGCCAAGAGTGTTGGTGTAGGCTCTCAACTTCTCAAGGAGCTTTGAGAAGGAGATGGAGATCTTGCACCTTGCATAGCACACCATAAGAGTGTTTGTGAGTGTGTGTGGTTGAGTATACCCCCTAAGCAACCCCCTAGATTGCTTGGGTCGACCCCCCCTTGTAGCTCATGCTTGAAGCTCATTGGACCCTTGCAAGCAAGAGGCATTACAAGCAGCAAGGGTAGCCTTGGGACAAGTGTCCCCCTTTACCCTTTGAGAGAGAGGACTTGATATATGAAAAATCAACTAATTAAATACCCTAAATTATCATTGGACCCCTTGGGTGGCCAACCAATAGGCTTCATGCACACCATGAGGGCAACATGAGGAGGAACTTTAAGGGTGTCCCTTTTTCTATCTTTGTACCATGCATGCCTTGTGTGAGTGTGTGGGTGTTCTTTCTCATCCCCCCTCATGTAGGGCTCGCCCCCTCCTTGTAGGGATTGAATATTTGACTTTTTGACACCTCAGGCCCCTCATGCATAAGCCCAGTTCCCACCACAAACTGGTGCTCTTCTCCCTCACAGTTTCTTTGCACAAGGTTTTCTTGCCCTTTCCATCTTGCTTCATGTCACAAGCTCTCGGCCTCTCTCATCGCTTACATGCACCTCTGTTGCAGTGTTTGGGTTTGCACTGGACATTGGACAAACCCTACGTTCCTATGGTGTTTAAGCGCCTTCCTCTTGGCAAGCCAAACCCATCATACATACATACTCAGATACCGATGCTTTCTCAAATCATAATACATATCGGTTCTCAATCTATTCCCTCATGGCTTGTGATACACATTCACACACAGACGTGTACATGCACTTCTTGACTCAAATAAAGGTAGGCAATTGGAGTAGTCACATCGTCTCAGTAAACAAATCAAGAATGCGTATGGAAGCAGATGGAAGCACACACGGAACGTGATCTCATCACAGCTTGATTTTGAATAAATCTAATAGATATTCCTCCCCAGGGATCTATACACAAAATATACAATTTACACTTTTATACAATTTACAATATACATCAGAGTTGCGGAAGCATATACATAGGGGAGGAGTTCTCATCACCTTTACCAAGCATGGAGTTTAGGCCATGAGCTAAACTGCATCCAGAGGTACCTAGCGACTAGTACTACCACTGAATTGGTGTTATGAAGAAAATTATAACATTGTCGAGGGTGAATATATGTCTAAACCGCGTTGCGGGAAGACACAAAAAATGGTAACCCCAAAAAAAGCCACTTTATTCATATCTGCCTATGCAGTTCGGAATGTTTAACCATATACTCCCACATAAGTTTATGTCTATCTAATAATTGAAATCAAATCACCAAAAAATACCATAAAACATATCAAAATGGCTCGGTTAACTCACGAAATCATATGGTATCCCCCCTTGGTAGCACTCCTTCGCGTGTACATAAAACCGGTTATAGAGCGATTAATAAGTCGCATTTTCAAAGTGATAATGGAGACCTAAATTCATATATCATCAACTTTCATCAAGCTTTTCAATTGGTTAAGTGGGTTTGCACATCCGGTGAACCTATATGGTGTTTCTCCAAGGAGCTTGGAGTTAAAAAATTTGGTTGTGTAGTGGGCAGCAAACTAGTTTTTGAGCATATCTCTTAACTTGTGCGTGTTTTTCGGATGACACCAAAGAGAGAAAATGTTCTAAATGATGTGTTTTATCTCTGGCATAAGTGTTCGGGCTGATTCATAATGGTTTGTGACTTATGACCAAAACAATGTCCCTACCGCCTCTATGACATGAAACAAAAAATGCTTTTTATGCACGCACGTGATCATAAACGCATCATGTGCATAAATCAGTGTGTTAAACATGATGAATTAATCATGGGGCAACTTTGTATGTACTCGGTTGATCCGTACATGCACTCGTATGCAAAAAAAACAATCACCGAGAGGGTGAAAATGACATAGAGAGAGAGATGATGACTATGGAGTTTAGAGTTTCTCACCATTCTTTAGAATCGATTCAAGGTTGTCAGAATGCTTCTTTCTTTTCCACAAGAGAGCGGTGATGAGAGCTACATAGAGGTATCCACCACAAAAGCTTCCGGAGAGCGCATATACTGTGAAACGAGAGAGAAGATAATAAGCAAGTAGAGAGAGAGTATCCTCCTTCTTCTTCCTCTCAAGAGATAAGAGCTGATTGAGATGGTGATGAAGAGCTTGCACCACTCTGTATAATAGATATGTATAGTCTTGTAGTAGTAGATGCAATAGACAAAAGCTGAGAGATGGATTGAAGGTAAGAGCTTGAGGAAGAGAGGTTGAGGAAGAGAGGTTGAGGAAAAGAAGGTAACTCTGATGTCAAGGCAAGAGAGTCTCTTCTTTTTTTTAGAAGAGACCCAAATTTGGGAATCTTACATCCTCCCACACTTAAAAAATTCAAGTTGTCGTCACCTTGACATGAAATCTGGATAATTTAGTCTCATTACATCATCACGTTCCCAAATGGCATCTTCTTGAGGATACATTGACCATTTAACAAGGTATTCAATAATGGTCCGATTACGTAGAGGCTTGGTTCTGCTTCGGGATATACTTCAAAAGTTGCATCAGTAGATGTAGATTATAGAGAATCATCAAGAATATGTTGTGGATCACGTATATACTTCTTGAGTAAGTTAACGTGAAAAACATCATGTACCTTCATGGGTGGTGGTAACAAGAGTCTGTAAGCTTGATCATTAATCCTCTCTGTGATTACAAAAGGTCCACAATATCTGGCACTGAGCTTCTTACACTTACCCATTGATAAAGAACTATGTTTGGGTTTCATCCTCAAAAATACCATATTGCCTACTAGACAAAAATTTTGGTAGATCATTTTGGATCAGCATAACTCTTATTTCTATCTTGAGCAGTCTTAATATTTTTCCGTGTAAGATCGTTTTGTAGTTGCATTTCATCCAACATTTCTTTGGATGCTTGAACTCGTATGAGAGGGTCTGTCCATTTGAGTGGAGTAAGACACTCTTGTCCATACAATGCTTAAAAAGGAGACATTCCAATTGAGCGTTGGAATGATGATTTATGCACAAATTCAACCAAATACAAATATCGAGTCCATTTACTCTGCTCATGCATACAATAAGCTCTCAACATGTCTTCAATGATTTGGTTTGTTCTTTCTGTCTGCCCATCAATTTGAGGATGATAAGCAGTACTAAAGGCTAACTGGGTCCCTGTAGGCTGAGAATAAGGCTTTCCAAAAATTAGAGGTAAACTTCGCATCACAATCAAAAATTACTAGTCAAGGTAAACCGTGATACATGAAAACACCTTTCATGAAAACTTGAGCTATATCCTTAGCTATAAACATTGTCTTGACTGAAAATAAATGGGTCATTTTTGTAAGCATATCAACAACCACAAAAATGAAGTCATATGTAAGAGATGTAGGAAGTCTTGTAATGAAATCCATGGATATGCATTCCCATTTCATTTGTGGAGCATCAATAGGTTGAAGCTTATTGGGATATCAATTTTGTTCAGCTTTAATACATTGACATGCTAAACATCTTCTAACATAGTTCAACACATCACGCTTTAGTCTTGGCCAAAAGAAACTCTTTCTTACAGTAGAGTAAGTCTTAATGTATCCTAGATGTCTTGCTATAGGTATATCATGAGCTTCATGTGATATCTGGAGTTTAATTCAACCTTGATTTGGAATACAAAGACAGTTACCGAAGTAAAGGTTATCTCCTTTAACATGAAAGCCTTTGATTTTCCTTTCCCGCTTCTCCGTGCAATTATTTAGGTTTATCAAGTACTGGATCTTTAAGTAATACGGGTCTTGATTTGTACCTTTCTAAATAAGGTCAATTAAAGAAGTAGTAGAGGTTGTGACAGTTGCTACAATAGTCTTCCTACTTAAGGCATCGGCCACAAGATTTTCCTTCCTGGGTTTATATTTGATTCCAAAATCATATTTGCATAACAACTCCATCCATCTTCGTTGCCGCATATTAAGGTCAGGTTGAGTGTAGATCCACTTCAGGCTTCTATGACCAGTATGTACTTTAAATCTCCTTCCAAGAAGATAATGTAGCCATACTTTAAGAGCATGCACAATGGCCAATAATTCCAAGTCATGTGTAGGATAATTTAACTTATGTATATGTATCTTACGAGATTCATAAGCTACTGGTTTTTCCTCTTGAGACCATACGTCACCAATTGCTTGTCCACTTGCATAAATGAGCACAGTGAATGTCTTTGAGAAGTTTGGAAGCTATAGTATGGGAGCATTCACCAAAGCTTCTTTGAGTTTCTCAAAACTAGCTTGAGCACATCCATTCCAAGTAAACACTTTAGCTTTCTTAAGCGTATTAGTCAATGGAGATGCAATCTCAACATAACCTTCAATAAATGTATGATACCATCCTGTCAAACCAAGAAAGCCACGTACTTCGTAAACACATCCGGTGTGTCCTATCCCACTAAGCTGTGAATATTTGCACAATCTGCAAGGCACTCAGGTCTATTATACGCATTGTATAAAATTTTTACATTGCGAGGATTGTAGATTAGTGACTTTCCAAATAAGTCAAAGAATAACTCTGGACTATAGGAATGTCGATCATTGTTTTTGCATTGGCGTCCCCATACATTAAACATAACAATGTCAAATCAACCTGTAGCTATTATTAAAGGAAGTATATTTCTGGCCATCCATGTTTTTTGTTGTCGGTCTTAGGGTAAGTCCATAAGCATTTATGTACAGTATTTGATTAGTGACTACAATCTCCATTCCCAACTTAGATTGTATCCACTCGATACTCCCAACAGGCGAGGGTTTATGCTGAGGTGGTCTAAATCGGGGTTCCCTGCAGCATAATGATACCAAAATAAAAAGGTATTTGGTACAATGAAATCCATAGACATCAACCTTTTCTTCTCTTCAGTGTTATGCGTCGCAGTGACAAGTCTTTGTACTTCCACTCCATTTTGGAAATGCTCCTCCATCATAAGGCGAGATAGTAGATCTGTCCATATCCCTCGAGGTAAATGATCAGTCATCTACACACACACCCCATCACTCATGTTAGCTAGAATGATGAAAACCAAAATTCAAACTCAAATATTATATCCTCAAAACAATATGTGTTATATCAAAATCATTTTTTTATAATCGCAGAAAACCAAAAAGATACATGGTATTTCTAGGGAAATACATAAATACGAAAGGATCCTATGAACCAATTCTTGGTTCCTATAATTGTGGTTATACCCTTATACTTGTTCACATCTCGGGTGTCAAAGTTTAGCACTTCAACTTGTGCACTAAAAGTCACGTCTTTCTTTTCGTACCATTCTTTCCCCCATGATACCTCCTTGGGTGATAATCTAGTAAAGTAGTTTACATGAGCATATTGTTTGTTTACATCATTTCTGTAGAAGTATCTACTCAAGTTCACTGCTATTGGTTGTACTCGGGCAAAGTCACTAATGCACCTTGGTTTCTTCTATTCATCAAAGGTAATGGTAACATTGTGAGGGTTGTATTTGAAAATAGGTCCATAGACTCTATTGAACCAATCTTGGGGTACATAATAGAATTGGTTGCCGCCATTTGACTTCTTCCATACTTTGATTATGACCTTCTCAAAAACCATATTTTTGGTTTAACAAAAGGACCTTCTTACTAAGTATGAGTTCACGACTCGGTATGTCAAAAGAGAGCATAAGTTAAGGTAACGAACATATCCTTGCACTTTCACATCGCCTTCTTGGATCTTTTCTGTCACCCAAAGCTGTGGGTTGGTCATGAACCTATCAGGCACTTTTGTTTGATGTTCGGATTGAGCTTCAACATATAACTCCCATGCTACGTAAGTGTTGGGTATAAGGTAATCTCTAGTTCCCTTTGAAACTCGAGCCACTTCAATTCCCCAATGAAGACTGAATCCAACCGTATAATTGAAAAAGATTCTTTGTGCAAAATCACTTGGGAGTTCATCAAGACAATTAAGAGATCCATCTAAAACAAGACAATGAGAGAGAGAGAAAACTTAGTACACATGTGAACAAAACCTGATTCTACTCTTCTTTTATTCAGCAAAATTTAATTTCTATGATTTCATGACAATATAATGGGTGTCTTGTAGCTAATTCTCTAATCTCATAACAGGGTATTCTCTCATACCTCCCACGCGGCAATGTGGTCTATAATTATCCTCTAGCTTTTCTCTTCCTATGACGGTTGCAAGAGGTTCAAACTTCTTAGTAGCTCCAGTAATCCTTAACATTTGGGAACGCATTGCCAAGTAGTGGAACATGTCTTCTAGGCCTAGCCATATTCTGAGCTCAAGTAGTCTGAGGTTGGCAAACCAATCTCTTGGACTGTCGTCAATGTAGATGAAGAGTTGACGGAAAGGTTGCTGGTGACGAGTAAGGTAACTATGGTCTACACTCTTCCAACAAGTTGTGCTTCCAGGTATTCAAAAGACTTTGGTCCCGATTTCTAAGTAAAAGAGTTCACGTTCATCCCTTGACAATCGTGTCGCCATATTGTTGAACACTATGGCCAAAACCTCATTCCCCTGACTAATGCATTCAAACATCACTCTAGGAGCCATTTGTTACTACAAAACAAACATTCAAAGAAATTACAATGCCGTTGTTTGAACACTTTAATCATAACTCAACCAAACACTTCCACTCAAGAAGACAAGTCAAACAAGTAATACCAGCCAATGTCACTTATAGATGCATCATGAATATAATATCTTTTCTCAAAACAGCATGCATGAATGCGTGCATGATGTATAACTAACCCAACTACTATCAAGCTTTAGGCTATTCCCATAACCTTAAGCATTGGCTATGGTACCAGGTGAGAGATACCCCTCCCCAGGGGTCTATGCACAAAATATACAATTTACACTTTTATACAATTTTCAATATAGAGCATGGAGTTTAAGCCATGAGCCAAACTACATCCAAAGGTACCTAGCAACTAGTACTACCCCTGAATGGGTGTTATGAATAAAAGTGTACTCAAGAAAAAATATAACATTGTGGAGGGTGAATATATGTGTACACTACATTGCGAGAAGAGAGAGAGAGAGAGAGAGAGAGAGAGAGAGAGAGAGAGAGAGAGAGAGAGAGAGAGAGAGAGAGAGAGAGAGAGAGAATATAGTGGAAGGTGAATAGAGTGCACAGAGACATGAGAAGATGACAACAGAGAATCTTTAAATGCCCATCTAATGAAACATGCAACCATGTATTAATACAATGAAAAACTCTGGGTATACCATAACATAAAAAATTTATAACAAAACAACTAGCAGAGCACCAGACCCTATGTAGGGATCGATCGGTCCACCCATCCACTTCCGCCCTACTACAAACAGAGAGAATTTCACTTCGTCGAGAGTGAGCCAGAACACCTCCAATCTACCTGAGCCAGACATTGGCTGAGGCCGCTTCACCTCCCTCCATGAACCCGAGCTCTGAAAGGATCCCAAATACCAACAAGTGGTAGGGTATCAACACCAACCATACTAGTTTAGGTGCCACACCTCTTTGATGTCCAGCATTGCGTGTTTAGGCAAAGCCAAGGCAAAATCCCCGACGCGTTGGCCGTGTAGGTCATTCAACCCTCTACGCACTAATCGTGTAGATGAAACTTAAAAAAAAAAAAAAAGACCTAGGCCACACCCGGAGCCAGCAAAGCCTCAGGTCAGTGACCCTTTAGTCGAGGGCAAAGCGATGTAGGTGATCCTAGTCTTGTAGCGATGCTGCCATGAGAAACATAACACATGAGTCCAATCACAATAGCACTTCCCAGATGCACAAATAATCTTTTCCAAGTAGCTAGAATGTACAAGGTCTCTACCCTTATACATCTGCCATAACCATCCAAATCACTTCATGATCCAATTTCGAAACCATAAATCATAATCCAATCACATCACACGGGCGAGCACTCCACCCGACTTTGGTGAGGCACGACCAATCCTACATAACCACTTTAGTACATAACATGGATGCAAAAATTTCGGCAGCATAACCATATCCAAAAAAATAACCATGAGCCCACCGGCTTACACCATATAATATCAAACATAATCCATAAGGGAATCTCAGCCCTTGATCATAAATGATAATCACACTGAATCAACTCCCACACTTGGAGTTTGACACATCCCCTGCAATTAATCGGAGTCTACACACATGTGACCCTTAAGAATTCATTCTTTCATGCATAAAAAAGAATCCGACTAGCAACTAATCATGATATAAAAACCCAATTTTGACAACATCCAACCATGCAAAGTTGATGCATCACATGTGCTACTTCACTCTCTAGCACGCAGAGCTAGTTTTGACCTAGAGAGGTGAAAAGCATTCATAACCATGCA
Source organism: Adiantum capillus-veneris (assembly GCF_014529385.1). Classification (NCBI taxonomy): domain Eukaryota; kingdom Viridiplantae; phylum Streptophyta; class Polypodiopsida; order Polypodiales; family Pteridaceae; genus Adiantum; species Adiantum capillus-veneris. The sequence continues at coordinate 56,762 of NW_028221567.1, forward strand.
TATGAGGCATCCACATCAATCCATGATTCCCAAGACATCATATGATAACATTCCAATACCATAAACATGATGCAAAACAACTCCGACCTTTAGGTCAACCATAAACAATATCTTGACACATATGCAAAAAAACTATTTTTTGGCATTTTCCGGAGTATGAAAAACACGAAATTGAAAGTATTTGGCCTCAAACCAATGCATCAAGTTCAGTTCCATAATATAGACTATTACTCTATCACATCACTTTGACCATATGGTACTCACACAACAAT